>NC_043707.1:15665071-15679449 GCF_006229205.1 Suricata suricatta
TTATTTTGTGAGTGTTGAGTTTGCTAAGTTCTTGATAGATTTGGGGTGCTAACCCCTTATCTGATAGGTCGTTTGCCAATATCTTCTCCCATTCCGTTGGTTGCCTTTTAGTTTTGCTGATTGTTTCTTTTGCTGTGCATAAGCTTTTTATTTTGATGAGGTCCCAAAAGTTGATTTTTGCTTTTGTTTCCATTGCCTCCAGAGTTATGTTAAGAAGTTGCTGCAGCCAAGGGCAAAGAGGTTTTTGCCTGCTTTCTCCTTGAGGATTTGATGGCTTCCTGCCTTACATTTAGGTCTTTCATCCACTTTGAGTTTATCCCTTGTGTATGGTGTAAGAAAGTGGTCCAGGTTCATTTTTCTGCCTGTCACTGTCCAGTTTTCCCAGCATCACTTGCTGAAGAGACTGTCTTTATTCCATTGAATATTCTTTGCTGCTTTGTCAAAGATTAGTTGGCCATACATTTGTGGGGCCATTTCTGGGTTCTCTCTTCTGTTCCATTGATCTGAGTGTCTGTTTTTGTGCCAGAACCATACTGTCTTAATGATTACAGCTTTCTAATACATTTTGAAGTTCAGGATAGTGATGCCTCCAGTTTCGGTTTTCTTTTTCAGGATTGCTTCTGCTATTCAAGGTCTTTTCTGGTTCCATACAAATTTTAGGATTGTTTGTTCTAGCTCTGTGAAGAATGCTGGTGTTATTTTGATAGGGATTGCATTGAATATGTAGATTGCTTTGGGTGGTATCTATCAATAATTACTTTAAATGTAAATGGCCTAATTGCTCATAAGCCACGTCAGTCAAAAGACATTGAGTATAAAAATGGATTTTAAAACAACAACAAACAAACCACAAGACCCATCTATAATGCTTCCTACAGGAGATTCACATCAGATCTAAAGATGCATACAGATTGAAAGTGAAGGGATGAAGAAACATTCACCACACAAATGAAAGTGAAAAAAAAAATCCAGGCTAGCAATACTATGTCAGACAAAATAGACTTTAAAACAAAAACTGTAACAAGATAATACATAATGATAAAGGGATCAGTCCAAAAAAAGGATTTAATAGTTGTAAATATCTATGTACCCAACACTGGAATACCTAAATACATAAAACAAATATTAATGGACATAAAGAGTGAAATTGATAATTATACAATATTAGGGGCATTAACACTCATCACATCAATGTATAGATCATCCAGACAGAAAGAACAAGGAAACAATGTCTTTGAAGTATACATTGGACCGGATGGACATAACAAATATATACAGAATAATCCATCCAAAACCAGAATACACATTCTTTTCAAGTTCATATGGAACATTTTCCAGAATAGATTACAATAGATTTATTGAGGCCATAACCTCAAAAAATTTAAGAAGATTGAAACCATACCGTGCATCTTTTCCAATCCACAGTGGTATTAAAACTAGAAATAATTCACAAGAAAAAAACTGGAAAGAACACAAACATGTGGAAACTAAACAACATGATACTAAACAACCAATGAACCAATGAAGCAATCAAAGAAACCAAAAGTAGATGGAGACAAATGAAAACAAAACACAATGGTCCAAAGTCTCTGTGACTCAATGAAAACAGTTCTAAGAGAGAGAGATGTATATAGCAATACAGGCCTACCTCAAGAAGCAAACAAAGAAACAAAAAAATACCCAACAGTCTAACCTTAAGCCTAAAGGAACTATAAAAAGAAAAATAAACAAAACCTAAAGGAAGTAGAAGAAAGGAAATAAAGATCAGAATAGAAATAAATGACAGAGAGACCAAAAAAAAGAAAGAAAAATCAGTGAAACCAAGTACTGTTTCTTTGAAAAGGTAAACAAAGTTAACAAACCCTTAGCCAGACTCATCAGGGAAAAAATAGGACCCATGGAAGTAAAATTGGAAACAAGAGAGAAGCAAAAACTGATACCAGAGAAATACAAAGAATTATAAGATAATATAATACAATACAGCAAATTATATGTTGACAAACTGGACAACCTAGATGAAATGGATAAATTCCTGGAAACATATAATCTTTCAAAATTGAAACAGAGAGAAATAGAAAATCTGAATAGGCTGAATACAAATAATGAAATTGAATCAATAATCAAAAAACTACAAAAAAGAGAAGTCCAGAGCCAAATGGATTCACAAGTAAATTCTATGAGACATTTAAAGAAGAGTTAATGCCTATTTTCTTCAAATGATTCCAGAAAACTTCAGAGAGAGGAAAGCTTCCAAACACTTTCAACAAAGCCACCATTACACTAATACCAAATGAGACAAAGACACCAAAAAAAAAAAAAAAAAGGAAACTACAGGCCAATATCCATGATAAACATATTCAGAAATTCTCAACAAAAAATTATGCATGCAGCAATACATTAAAAAGGTTATTTACCACGATCAGGTGGGATTTTTTCCAGGGATATAAGGATGCTTCAATATCTGCAAATCATTCAGTGTGATACACTATTTTTAAAAAATGAAAGACTAAAGATCATGATTTACTCAATAGATGCAGAAAAAACATTTTGAAAAATTCAATTCTTTTTTATGATAACAGCTCTCAACAAAGTGGGTATAGAGAAAACATAGTTCAACATAATAAAGGCCATATGTGATATACCTGACAGCTAACATCATATACAACAGCAAAAAGCTGAAAGCTTTCCCTCTAAGATCAGGAACAAGACAAGGATGTCCACTGTTATTACTTTTATTCAACTTAGTAAATTCCTACCTGAAGTAATTGGACAAGAAAAAGAAATAAAGCGCATTCACATTGGTAAGTAAGAAGTAAAATTGTCAACTATTTGCAGATAACATGATACTAGAGACACAAAACCCACCAAGGAACTATTACAACCAACAAATGAAATCAGAAAAATTTGCAGGATACAAAGTCAATATACAGAAATTGGTTACATCTCTATACACTAATAATGAATAGCAGGAAGAGAAATGTAAGAAAACCACTCTTGGTTATAAATCAATCAGTGTCATACACATCAATAAAATGAAAGATAAAAATCATATGATCATCTTAATAGATGCCAAAAAAGCATTTGACAAGATTCAACATCAATTCATGATAAAAGCTCTAAATGAAACGAAGTTAGAGGCAACATACCTCAACATAATAAAAGCCATATAGGAAAAACCCACAACATCATTTTCAGTGTGAGAAATGGAGAGATCTCCTTCTATGGTCAGGCAAGGATGCCCCCTCTCACTACTCCTTTTCAACATAGTATTAGAAATTCTAGCCATAGTAGTTAGAAAAGAAAAATAAAAGAAGGCATCCATAATGGTAAAGAAGTTAAA
Organism: Suricata suricatta; assembly: GCF_006229205.1. Classification (NCBI taxonomy): domain Eukaryota; kingdom Metazoa; phylum Chordata; class Mammalia; order Carnivora; family Herpestidae; genus Suricata; species Suricata suricatta. The sequence goes on from NC_043707.1 coordinate 15,668,412, forward strand.
CTGTCACTATTTGTGCACAGCATGATACTATACATAGGAAAACCTAAAGATTCCACCAAAAAACTGCAAGAAATAATAAATTCAGTAAAGTGGCAGGATACAAAATTAACACCCAGAAATAGGTAGCATTTTTATACACTAACAACAGAATCACAGAGAAATTTAAAAACACCATGTATAATTGCACCAAAAAGAATAAAATAGCTAGGAACAAACTTAACCAAGGGGGTGAAAGACTTGTATTCTGAAATAATAAAATAACTGATGAAAGAAATTAAAGATGACAAAAACAAATGGAAGGATATTCCATACTCATAGATTGGAAGAATTAATATTGTTAGAATGTCCACATTACCCAAACCAATCTACAGGTTTGATGCAATCCCTATCAAAATGCCAATAGCGTTTTCACAAAACTAGAACAGATAATACTGAAATTTGAATGGAACCACAAAAGAGCCTGAATAGCCAAAGCAATCCTAGGAAAGAACAAAGCTGGAAGTATCAAAATCCCAGATTTCAAGATATACTACAAAGCTGTAGTAATCAAAATTATATGATACTGGCACAAAAATAGATGCAAAAACCAATAGAACAGGATAGAGACACCAGAAATATATCTACACTTATTTGGTTAATTATGATCAAGGGTTCAAGAATATGTAATATGTAATATCTAAAGACAGTCTTTTCAATAAATGGTGCTAGTAAAACTGGTCAGGCTTTTGTAAAAGAAAGAAACTGGACAAATTTCTAAAAACGTATACAAAAATAAACTCAAAATGATTAAAAACTTAAACGTAAGACCTTAGTGCCTGGGTGGCTCAGTCGGTTGAGTGTCCAACTTTGGCTCAGGTCACAGTCTAATGGTTTGTGAGCTCAAGTCCCTTGTCAGGATCTGTGCTGACAGGCTCAGAGCCTGTAGCTTGCTTTGGATTCTATGTCTCCTTCTCTCTGCCCCTCCTCCACTCATTCATTCTCTCTCTATCTCTCTCTCTCAAAAATAAATGTTAAAAAATAAACATGAGACTTGAAACCATAAAAATCCTAGAAGAGGGCAAAAGTAGTGACTTTTCTGACATGAGCCATGGCAACATTTTTCTATACATGTCTTCTGAGGCAAGAGAAACAAAAGCAAAAATAAATTATTGGGACTACACTGGAATAAAAAGTTTTTGAACAACAAAGGAAACCATCAACAAAACAAAACAACCTACTAAATGGGAAAAATATTTGCAAATGATATATCTGATAAGGGGCTATTATCCAAAATATGTAAAGACCTCATACAGCCCAACACCAAGAAAAGAAACAGTCTGATTTAAAAGTGGGCAGAGGACCTGAATAGACATTTTTTTCCCAAAGAAAATGGCCAACAGACACATGAAGAGAAGCTCAACATCACTCATCATCAGGGAAATGCAAATAAAAATCACAATGAGATATCACTGGACACCAGTAAGAATAGCTAAAATAAAAACACAAAAAAACAACAAAGGAGAAAAAGGAACCCTGTGTACTTACTATTGGTGGAAATGTAAATTGGTGCAGGCACTGTGGAAAACAGTATGGAGGTTCCTCAAAAAATTAGAAATAGAATTATCATATGATCCAGTAATTTGACTGTTGGGTTATTACCTCTGGAAAATGAACACACTGACTCAAAAATATATATGTACCCCCATGTTTATTGCAGCATTATTTACCATAACCAAAAAAAGATACAACCTAAGTCTCCATCAATAAATGAATAGATATGAAAAATGTGGTATATATACACATAGACTATTTCACAATCATAAGAAAGTATGAGACTGTGCCATTTGACACAGTGTGGATGAACCTAGAGGGTATTATGCTATGTGAAATAATTCCAACTGAAAAAGACAAATACCGTGTGATTCCAGTCATAAATGGAAGCCAAAAAAGGAATAAACAAAAAGAAGAACCAGAATTATAAATACAGAAGAAAATTGATAGTTCTAGAGGGTAGTGGAGTAGGGGCTTGGGGAAAATAGGTGAAGGAAAGAGGAAAATACAGGCATCCAGTTATGGCATGAGTAAGCCAGGGAAATAAAAAGCAGACCATAAGAAGTATAGTCCTCTTGACTTTGTGATAGTGATATAGTGGAACAGATGGTAACTATGCATGTGGTGAACATACATAATGTATAAATTTGTCAAATCACTAAGTTGTACATCTGAAACTTATGTAAATATATATGTCAACTATGATCAAAACCCAAAATACTGAGAAAACCCTTGTTTTTAGATGGAGAAATATCTAAGATGGTGCCTCAGAATGCCATTCAATGAAACAGTAGGGACAGTAACAACTTAGGGCATTATTTGTCAGGAACAGAAGCCAAAAGTAGAGGATTGTCTCAAATATATTTGTAGGAGTGGCTTTTGTGGCTAAAGTGAGAAAAATTTAAATAAAATTGTACTACAAGAAATACATAAAAGTACCAAAATAGCAAAAAATGAAGAGGCCTTGGACTGCCAAATTTTACAGATAGAAAGCAGGTTGGACAAAACTTGTCTGCAGCCATGGGATGCTTTTCAGGATGAAGGAAGGATGATTGAAAAGTCAGACTCAAGAGAATAGAAAGTGGAGCCAGGAACCTTGGAGAAACATTCTCTGGTCTTGAGTCCTAATCAGAGTACTGCCAATAATCCCAAATAGTAGATTTCAGAATTTCATTTGACTGACTTATACTTCCTGCCTTCCACTTAGTTCACTGGGAGTATCTGTAAGTTAAGTTATGCATATCCCACCAGGCTTTGTTGTGTTTGTGGGGAGAGTGTAAGAGTATAGATACCAGGTCTCTTTGGATCGCAGGTCTTCATATCTAGAATAATTGTACTCTAGAAGGTAATTTCTAGAAACTAGACCACAAGGGGCTCAACCCTAGGCCTGATTTAGGTGGCAAAACCCTGGACTCTGAACTGATGCTATAAAGGTTTGAGACTTTTGTAGCACTGAGAGCAGGTGAAGCTGTTTATATGTGAGAACACAATGAATCATTGGAGTCAGAGAGTGGACCATGGTTTTTGGCAACCTCATCATGGGATGAGAATCTCCAGGGATTCTCACTAATATTCACATTTGTGTACAGTCCTCTCCTGCAATGAATAGGCTGAGCTTGTGACCTGTATAGTACTGGGCAAATGAAGTATGGGACTTTCAAGACTGAATCATAGAAGTCATCATGGCTTTTGCCTTGGTCATAAATTGCTTGCTCTGAAGATAGCCACCACCATATCATTCAAGTTGTTCATATGGACAAGAACTGAGTCTTCCTAAGTCAGTCAGTATTAACTTGAGTAGGCCTGCTTGGAAGTGGATACCCTGCTCTTGGCAGAGTCTTCAGACGACTGTAGTCCAGGTTGTCACTTGATTATAGTCTCAGAAAGACCCTTAGCCAATCTCACCCAGCCAATCTACTACATGACTATGTTTCTGCAGGTGAGCCTAGTCAAAACAATAAGGAGAGGAACATGAGCATCACTGATAATGGCAAGCAGTAGGAGATACCTTAACAGATATAGACACACTGGTAGCAGTGGAGGTAACATGACTCCAGCATAATAGAGGATAGGTGGTGACACAGGCAGGAACAGTCTTTCCTAATAAAGTAACAAGTATGAAATGGCAGTCTGGGACACCTGATCCACAAATGATGATTAACAGAATGCAACTCCCTTGAGGCAAAACAGGACAGCCAATGAAGATATTGACAACCTGTGCTACCAGAAGAAATAAAAGTTGGATTATCAGGAGCTAAGACAGGCACCTGATATAAATTCATGGTCTTCTCCACAGTTTCCAGTATTCAGAGCTTACACTCAATTGACCGAAAGAAGATCTGGATTGGATAGGAAGAAATGCTCTGCAGCACCACAGCAAATGTACATGATAATGATTGCCCAAGTCCTTCAAAGGGACTTATAGCAATTTACTTGGGTAACTGTACTTGGAGATCCAAAGTACCATCATGGTCCTATTGTTAGAGCGAGGCTATGTACAGGATAGGTAATAAATGTAATCCTAGCTCTTGATGACTTACAATAGGTACATGGGGGACCATAGAATCACATAGTGAGGATTTCTGTGGTTGCCAAATGTATAATTAGAAATGGCATACCTGGTAGCGGGTGTAACCCTCATCTTAACTCTGGCTTCTGGGGCAGAGCTACCCTACTTGGAAACCCAAGTGGACTCCTTTGAAACTGCCTACCTCCACTGTCCAGGATGGTAAATCAAAGGCAATATCACATTCTTGGGAAAGTGGCAGAGATGAAAGCAGCAGGAATTGTAGTTCCTTTAACTCCATTTAACTCTCCACTCTCGTCCTTACAAACCTGCAAAATGACAGTAAATCTGTCACAGATTTAAACAAATAGTTCACCTATTAGCCACTTTTATGTCAGTTGTGGTAACTTTGCCTTGTGGTAGGAGATTAACACAGCCTAAGAACATGATATAGGGCCACTGATTTGGCAAATTCATTTTTCCAGTACCATCAAAATGGGGATCAGAGATTTTTTTATTCATTTGAAATGGACAACAATAGTATATCTTAATTTGTCCAGGAGAACTCCTCAGCTCTTTGCCCTAATCTCAAAGAACCTGGATTAGCTATACATTTTGCAAAGCATCACTCTGGTCCACTATATTGATGACTGGACCAGATAAGCAAGAAATGGCAAGTATGTTGGAGGCCTTGGTAAGACATATGTATTGTGAGGAGGGGACAGATAAAGTCTGTAAAGACTCAGGGACTCACTACATCAGTAAAAAATTTTAGGAGTTAGTTATCTGGTATCTGCCAATATTCCTTTCCAAAGTAAAGGATAATTTAGTGTACTTTATACTTCCCACCATGAAAAAGGAAAATAATTCCTGTTGGCCACTTCAGGTTTTGAAGCCAACATATTCTATACCTGAGAATACTATTTTTACCCCTATACCAAGTGACACAAAAATCTGCCAACTTTGAGTAGAGTCCAGAGCAGGAAAGGACACTGCAGCAGGTCCAGCCTGTAGTAGAAGCAATTCTCCTGCTTGGTGATCCCAACCTAATAGACTTTACAGTATTAGTGGTGTCATGCTGGGAAGTGTATCATGTTGATTTTATGGTGAACCTCAATGGGAGAATAACATTGCAGACATCTAGAGTTCTGTATCAAAACCGTGCCATCAACAATTGAAGCAGAGAATTACGTTTTTCAAAAACATTTCCTGGCACACTGTTGGGTCTTGATAGAGATGAAGTAACTGATTACAGGACACCTAGTAACTGTGTCTGGAAGTGGCCATCACGAGCTGGGTTCCATCATGAGCTGGAACCATCATATCAGTAGGGACAGGCAACTACCCATCATAAGATGGTTCAAAGATTGAACATGAGCAAAATCAGTGGATGTCAGCAAGCTCTGTGAGCAGGGAATCTAAATCTTCATGTAATCCATGATTGTCAGTTGAGTGCTTCTCCCTCAGCTCACACATATGACTATACAGAGTTCTTATTTTAACCAGTTCCCACAGGAAGAAAAAGTTCTGAGTTTGCCTCACAGGTAACTCAGCTTGGTACATGGGTGAGGTTCATAAATGATTAGCTGCTGCACTAGAGCCCTGATAGGAATAACCTTGACAGCCAAAAGGAGAGGAAATCCTCCCCAAAGACAATGCTTCAAGCTCTTCTCCTCGTTCTCCCCCTTGTGTCACTGAATTGATCCAAGACTACTGAACTGGGCAGTGATTAATGATCTGGCAAATTAGGGGCTTATAGTGAGAAATACTGGAAGATTAGGGACAAGAAATGCTAGGGTAGAGGCACATGGATAGAACTATAAGAATGAGAACAAAGTGGGAAGATATTTATAATTCATGTTAATCCATTAGAGACTACATATCATGGAAGAAAGTACTAAATAACCATGTAGACAAATTGACTCAGGTGACATTTGGTAGCCTCTGCCATCAGTGATCATACTGGTGGTACAGGAATAGACATCTATAGTGGCAGGAGTATAAGAAATACTAAAATATGGGCCCTCACTATAGTTAATCTAGCTATTCTTTTTGCCACATGTCTAGCATGTCCTCAACAAAAATCACTTCCGAGGACCATTCCACAAGGAGATTAGATATCTGCTTGGTGCCTAGATGAGCACATTGGACCTCTTTCACACTGAAAGGCACTTCATCTCATCTTATAGGAATCAACACTTACTCTAGGCATATGTTTGCCTATAGAGCCTGAGGCAAGATAATATCCCAGAGCTTATTGATTGATTGGTCCACCAGTATGGATTCCACATATAGTCACATCAAAGAATCCTACTTTCCAGCAAAGGAGGTACAGTAATGAGCTCACAACACTGGGATGTGCTGGTCTATACATATATCCATGGCTCTCATCTGAAGGGAATGATGAAATAGCCTGCTAAAGACATATTTGAGGCAACCATGTAAAGATGGTAACTTGCACAAATGACTCACCATCCTTCAGGATGCAGTATTCATACTAAACCAAAGACCATTATGTGGTGCTTTGTCCCCAACAGGTAAGAGACATAGTTAGAAACTAATGGGTAGAAGCAGAAGTGGTCTTAGTTACTTGTAGTCCTAGTGATCCACTTGGGCACTTGGTGCTTCCTGTCATTCCAACCATGGCCTGTGGAGATCATGATCCCCAAAAGGAAGATGAACCAAGAGATTCTTTGAACTATAAACTGGTTAATGCCAAGCCACTTTGAGCCTTTTATGCCAAGAGACCAACAAACAAGAAGAGGAATCATATTTCTGGCAAAGGGTGATTGATTCTAATCACCAGGAAGTAGAGTTGTTAGCTATTACATAGTGAGAATAAGGAAGAGTACATTTGGCACTCACATGGTCCCCTTATATGTCTTTATAGTCTCCTAGCCAATTTGGTAGTAAATGGAAAAATGTAACAGTTATGGCCTGAGGAGTGCATAGTAATTTCAGGAAGAATACCTCGATCAACACCACATAAGATTATCAGCAGTGCTAGCCAAATATGGGAGTAATCTAGAATGGATAGTAAATCATGAAGATAATCTCAGCTGCAGTGTTAAGGCCAGGGGCAGGGATCCCACTTACATTTTTCATATAAGTTCCTCCAGGAAAAGTTTCACTGGAGTCCTGAAGGAGCTGCTACCAGACTTGGTGAAGAAAGAGAATTCAATGCAAGGAATGAACTGGATATTATACTGCACTGCCCAGATGCCACCCTCTGAGATGAAAAGCTGTGGAAAAGAATGTCTTTGTCACTGACAGCTTCAGCTGACACCTTGTTCGGAATATCTTTGGCAATGAAAGCCACCTCAACCAAGCTCTTGTTCCTTGCCTTGGAGTAACCTAAATCCAATGACTATTCAGTGAGGGGGCATGAAGACCGTATCTCTCAACTTGGGATAACTTTAAATAGTCATTCTAGCCTAACAGCTCTTCATGGGGTCACCTGAGGCCTTAGAGCTGCTGAACTGTATTTTCTCTTCATCCTCTGTTCAGTCGTTTTTCCAGTCTTGTCTCCTACAGGTTTTGATTGTAGGAGCACTCTTTAATAAGCTTCCTACATTTTAATCTTCTAATCAAGAGTGTTTCCTGAGAACCCAGTTTGTAACAGTGACATTAAAGCTGAGACCAGAATGATGAGAATGGGACAGATAGTTAAAAAAAAAAAAAACTAGGTGCAGATAATTCAAACAGACAGAAAATGCAAAACCCTGAGATGGAAAGGATCTTCATCTCATCCCTGAGATGAGATTTAGGTTGGAGTGAAGAAAACAAGGAGGAAGAATGACATGAAATGAATTTGGCAATATAGTCATAATACAAATCATGTAGGGGACCTTGAAAGTCACGATAAAGCTTGGATTCCATTTTTTAAATATTGGACAATAATTATGGGCCTTTGTTATTTTTTTCTCCAAGTTTTTATATAAATTCCAGTTAGCTAACATACAATGTAATATTAGTTTCAGGTGTAGAATTCAGTGACTCATCACTTAACATACAACACCCGATGCTCATTACAAGTGCCCTCCTTAATGCCCATCACCTATTTAACCTATCGCCCACCTACCTTCCCTCTGTTCTCTGTAGTTAAGAGTCTGTTTCTTGGTTTGCCTTTCTTTTCCCCCCCACATATTCATATGTTCCTTAAATTCCACATATGAGTGAAATCATATGGAGATAGAAGTGTAGAGATTCAGAACAGACAGTAAAACCTTGGCTTTGAAGCATAATTCATTTTGGAAACATGCTTGTAATCCAAAGCACTTGTATATCAAGGTGAATTTCCCCTTAAGAGATAATGGAAACTCAGATAATTTTGTTCCACAACCCAAAAATACTCATGTAAAAATGATTACAGTACTGTAATATAATACAAAATACACAGAAAAATAAATTAACCTGCAGTTACCTTTGAAAACCTTCATGCTGGTGGGAGGGAGACAAGAGAGGAGGGTTATTGTGTAGGACAATTTTCACTATCACTAATTATCACTGCTGTCTGTTGGCTCAATGGAATCTTTTTCTTTTCATGCAGCTTTAACAAGGGACCTATCCAATGACACTTGTTTTTGCCTCCTTTTGAGGATTTTGTGGAAAGGTGACGTTGCATTGTCATTAAACAGATTCATCATTCACATTGCTACACCCTTGTTCAGGTGATGCTTTTCTACAAAATTTTGCAGTGTTTCCCACATTTTACACATCTCCCTAATCTCATTTAAAGTGAGGGAATTCTCCACCTTTTTCTCCTCCTCCTCTGCAGACAGGAAGCAGATGTAGACTTCTTATAAAATCTTGTAATTTCAGCCACTCTCATACCTCATTTGTACTTCTTGATGATTTTGTTCTTAACTTCCACTGTAATCATCTCCTCCTTCTTACTGCCTTTCTTTTCAACCTTTTTCTACATGGGGCCATTGTATACACTTGCACAGATGTTGACTATAGTACAGTATTCATAAACTCTTGTCATTTACTGTATTTAATGTAACTGGGAGTAAGGTAGCAGGATAAAGTATCTATATCTACAGGCAGCCAGACCTAGAATGAAGCAAAGCATCCCTAAGCTTACTCTTGTATGATAAAGCAAAGGACTGTCTATACATGCTTTGAAGTGACAAAAAATACACTAGTGCCCATTGCGGGCGCCTTCCAACGTCCTGAAAAAAAATCACTGATTTCTGCCAGACACTGTAGCCTGAGATTGAGCATCCGAGCATGGGAGATGATCACCCACAATCCCACATAGAGAGAGAGAGAGCAAGAGAGAGAGGGAGAGGGAGAGAGAAAAGCACCATTGGCTCAGTTGTGATCAATGTTTGGCATCATGTACCACTCGTATTGCAAGACATCTCTCATTTATCAAGTTAAAATTTATTGGAAATGTTTGCTCATCTTGCAGAACATTCGCAGAACAAGTTACTCACAAAGCAATGTTTTACTATATATGGAGTAGAGCTAAAAATATTTGCTTTCTGGTTGGTTGTGAAATTGAAGGAAAAGGAGGAAGCTAATATAGTTGTTGGTTTTGTGCCTTGAACAATGGGTGGTTGTTGGAACAATGTATGGATATTAAAGATATTGGGGGAGAATTTGAAGCTTGCTTGGTTAAAGTGAAAGTTTGAAAAAGATACAAAAATACAGATTTGAAGGGGTATATGCGCCCTGATATTTATAGCAGCATTAGCAGTAATAACCAAACTATGGAAAGAGCCCAGATGTCCACTGACTGATGAATGGATAAAGAAAGAAGTGGTGCTGGTGGTGATCTGATGACAAAAAAAGTCCTAAAATTAAGGGAATGTATTAAAGTTCTGGATCTCCACATCATATCTGATCTTAGTGAGTTTGGGTTTTTTTTTTTCTTTTGTGTTTGTTTGTTTGTTTGTTTTCATTTTTTATCCATTATGATTCTTGTACTTGTCCTGTTTGGGAAAATGTTCATGAGATTTTCTTAAATATGGTTTTGACTTTGTCCAAATGTAAGAACTTTTGTAATAAGAATGCATCATAAACTTCAAAATGTCGACAACCAGAGGTTAAAAAAAATACATAAAACCTTGTTTCAAAATGAAAAAAAAGAAAAGAAGATGTGGTGTGTGTACAGACACACACACACACACACACACACACATACACTGGAATATTACTCAGCCATTAAATGAATGAAACCTTGACATTTGCAACAGCGTAGATGGAGCTAGGGTGTGTTATGCTAAGAAAAATAAGTCAGATAAAGACAAAAGCCATATGGTTTCACTCATGTGGAATTTAGGAAACAACAGATATGAACATATGGGAAGGGGTAAAAAAGAGAAGAAAGCAACATAAGAGACTCTTAAGGATAGAGAACAAACTGAGGGTTGATGGAGGTGGATGGGGGTGGGCTAAATGGGTGATGGGTATTAAGGGGCACGCCTAGGGAAAAGACTTCTATTGCCATTTGGAGTAAAAGAGAAATCGCCTTTTTTTGTTACACAGGATGTTTTGCGTTATTCGCCATCTGTTCGTTACATTGGAAGGAATATATGTTTGAGGTCTGAGTGAGATGGGTTTGAATCCCAGCTCTTTGGTTTAGATATTGTTTCAAGTGTTTTCACTTCATTTTCATTAAAATCTTAACCAAAATCCTTTTACTAGTTTCATAGTCCCTGTGTTTTTTCAAGATAAGCAAATGTTTATATGTCATCTCTCCTTGAAGGCATCTATCTTTTCTTAAGTTTAGGGCTAATTGGTTGCCTGGAAATGTCACTTCTTTTTTTTTTTTTTTTTTTTGAAGGTATCTTAATTTTATTTATTTTTTTTCCATAATATTTTATTGTCAAATTGTTTTCCATACAACACCCAGTGCTCTTCCCCTCAAGTGCCCTCCACCATCACCACCACCTGTCTTCCCCCCTCCCCCCTCCCCCCCAACCCTCAGTTCATTCTCAGCTTTCAATAGTCTCTCAAGTTCTGCATCCCTCTCTCTCCCCAACTCTCTCTCCC
>NC_043707.1:15679549-15691813 GCF_006229205.1 Suricata suricatta
CCACCAACAGTGTAGGAGGGTGCCCGTCTCTCCACACCCTCTCCAACAACTGTAGTCTTTTGCTTTGTTCATTTTAGCCACTCTGACTGGCATGAGGTGGTATCTCAGTGTGGTTTTGATTTGTGTTTACTTCTTTTGTTTCTTGTTTTCTAGAGTGAGAGTGATGCTCTTTCCATACTTTTGCATCTTCAGCAGGAGCACTGCTAACCTACACATAGGAAACTTGAGATGCCTATAAAATATCTCTGTTTTAGATGTTCTGTCCAGGTTTTCTGTTGGCAGTTCTCCAAACCAGGACAAATGCATGAACTGAAGTAGATTACGGCATTATCAGTTTTAAGATGTTAATTGAATCAAAGCATGAATGTATATTCCTGAGGGATGTTTATAGATTTACTGTGAAATTTTACAACTCGTGTTATGCTTTCAATTATTTTTTTTTCCAATCACAATTTCATCCTTCTTAAATTTTGATTTTTTTTCCTCATGAGATTGATTTTGTGGTATGGTTTCTTATATAAATAGTTGATATGAGTATTTGTTCTTTCAAAGTGATAGTAATAGATAAAGTGAATATCTGTGGATTTTCCTCAACAGGAATTCCGAGTGCAAAATACTACCAAGATAGCTGTAAAAGACTTGTCTTTGAATTTATATATGGGGCAGATTACTGTTCTTCTAGGACACAATGGAGCAGGAAAATCCACTACTCTATCTATTCTCTCAGGTAGGTGTATGCATCTCTTCAGAGTGTCATAGACACTGTAGATCAAGGTTACAAGACTTTTTTGTATCCTTTTGATGTTTACAATTTATTCAGTTCAATGATACATAAAATTGTTCAGCAATTTACTTTCTTTTTAAGCTGTAAATAATTCTATGTGAGTGATACCAGATATCAGGTTATACAAATATTTTACAAAGTAACTATTGTAAAAAAAAAGTGCTCAAAGAACTAAAAGAAACCACAATTAAAGGAATAATGGAATGTGTGAAAATAATATCAAATAGAAAATATCAGTTAAAAGGTAGAAATTATAAAAAGAAGAGTCAAATGGGAATTCTGGAGTTGAAAAGTACAGCAACAAAAGTGAAGAATTCATTAAAGGGGCTCAACAGTAGATTTCATCAGTTGTCCCAAGAGAGAACTAGTGAACTTGAAGACAGATTGATGGAGATTATAAAATGTGAATAAAACACAAGAAAAAGAATCTAGCAAAATTAACAGTTTTATAGGAAGTTTTGATATCTTTAAATGCACCAGCATACATGTAGCAGAATGTAGGAGAGGAGAAAGAGAACAAAGCTAAAAAGTATTCTACAAAATAATAGCTGAAAACTTGCCAAATTTTATGAAAACATTAATCTACACATAAGAAGCTCCACAAACTTCAAATAGGATAAATGAGAAGAGTTCACCACCCAGAAATATTATACTAAAAATTATGAAAGAGGAGCACCTGGGTGGCTCAGTTGGTTAAGCATCCAGCTTCAGCTCAGGTCATGATCTCAGGGTTCGTGGGTTCGAGCCCCACGTCGGGCTCTGTGCTGACAGCTAGTTCAAAGCCTGGAGCCTGCTTCGATTCTGTGTCTCCCTCTCTCTCTGACCCTTTCCTGCTCACATTGTCTCTCTCTGTCTCTCAAAAAATAAATAAAAAACATTTTTAAAAAATTATGAAAGAGAGTATCTTTTTTTTTTGAAAGAGAGTATCTTGAAAGCAGCAAGTCAAATGTTATTTGTCACATTCAGTGGTGCCCCAGTAAGACAAGAAGCTGAGTTCTCCTTAGAAATAATGGAGGCCAGGGTGCCTGGGTGACTCAGCCAGTTAAGTGTCTGACTCTTGGTTTCGGCTCAGGTCATGATCTCACAGTTTTGTGGGTTCAAGCCCCACCTTAGGCTTTGTGCTGGCAGTGCAGAGCCTGCTTGGGATTTTCTCTCTCTCTGCCCCTTCCCTGTTCATGCTGTTCCTATCTCAAAATAAATAAATAAACTATTAAAAATTTAGAAACAATGGAGGCCAGAAGGCAATGGGATGATATATAAAAGTGCTAAAGATTTGAAATGATCAGTTATTAGTAATGAAATTAAATCAATAATCAAAAAGTTCCAAGAACTTGAACAAATGTCCAAGAACAGATGACTTCACAGGTGAATTTTATCAAACTAAAGAAGAGCTAATGCTCATTCTTCTCAAAACTTTCCAAAAAAATAGAAGAGGAAGGAAAACTTTAAATTTTTTTTAATGTTTTTATTTATTTTTGAGAGAAAGACGGTGTAAACAGGGGACGGTCAAAGAGAGAGGGAGACACAGAATCCAAAGCAGGCTCCAGGCTCTGAGCTAGCTGTCAGCACAGAGCCTGAGGTGGGGCTCAAACCCACGAACTGTGAGATCATGACCTGAGCCGAAGTCAGACGCTTAACCGACTGAGCCACCCAGGTGCTCCAGAAAACTTCTAAATTCATCCATTGAGCTTTATCCTGATACCAAATCAAGCACTCTACAAAAAAGAAAACTACAGGTGGTCAGTATTTCTAATGAACATATATATAAATCTATTCAACAAAAGTTAGAAAAGCAAATTCAACCATATATAAAAGAATTCATCATGATCGTGTTGGATTTAAACCAAAAATGCAAGGGTGGTTCAATATTGGCAAATCAATCACTGTGATACATCACATAAAAGGAAGGATAAAAACCATATAATCATTTCAAAAGATGGATAAAAAGCATTTGGCAAAATACAACATTCTTAATTAAAAACTTGCAACAAAGTGTTTTTAGAGGGAATGTATTTCAATATACAATATATGACAAACCCACAGCTAATGTCACACTTAATGGTAAAAAGCTGAAATCTTTTCTTCTAAGATCAGGAATGAGATAAGGATGTCTACTATCATCACTCTTATTTAAAGTAATAAAAAAATTTTATTCAGGTGGAAGTCCTAGCCACAGCAATCAGACAAGAAAAAGAAAAGGCATTTAAATTGGTAAGGAAGACTTAAAACTGTCATTATTTGCAGATGATATGGGATGGAAAGGTCTGAAGACTCCACCATAAAACTATTAGAACTAATAAGGGAATTCTGTTAAGTTGCGGGATACAAAATTCATATGCAGTGGGAGCTCTGGAGTGGCAGAGTAGGAGGACTCTGAGCTCATGCCATCCCACATTTACAACTAGAGATCATCCACATCCAAGTAAATAAACAAGAATGATCCAAAGACTGGAAGAACAAATGACAACTAAGTATAAACAAGAAGCTGCATCTGAAGGATTAGGAAGGTTAGAAAGGCAGAGAGAGGGTGCCTGTAGGAGGGAGGGAGCTATACACAGAAATGGCAGAGAAACCGATCCTTGCGCCAGGGAGCTCCCATGAGGAAGACTAATCCCCATAACATTTGGCTTTGAAAACCAAAGAGGCTGAACTCTGTGAGTTTGTGTAACCAGGGGAGCCTGAAGCTTTAAAAGTCAGCAGATTCAGCACTCGGTGAACTGGGAGGGTTAGTGATAGGTGGGCCATGGCCCATAAAGAGATAGCAGCCTGCATGGAGAGGCAATATAAAATGTGAGTTTACACAACACCAGGGGCAAATGGGAGCCAGATATATTTACTGATTTCATAGCATGTTGGGAGGCTTTTCCAAAAATGAAGGAGCTGGAAAGCACCATTTCCCCCTCCCCCCAGCCCTATCCTGCCGTTCCCCCAGCCCCAGCATAAACACAGGGTCATCTGCCAGCAGCAGGACTGCACATTCAGTTGGAACCTAACCTGCTAGTCATGCACAATGCCCATGAATTCTGAGGACTTGCTTACTTTAATCCTGCTAGCCTCTGTTCTGGACTCAGAACCAATTTTGTTAGAGCCACATGTTCACCCCTTCCAGTCACTGAGTGCAAAGCTGTCATTGTGTGCCCTGAACATCTGCTGTGTGATGTGTGCCTCGGCATCCTTGTGTGCTGAGCCCAGTCTCCAGCCCACTGCTGCTGCAGTATTTTGGGGGATCCAGCATAAGACTAGTGGCCCAGCACAAATTTTTCTAACACTGTCACCCCACTCCAAGTTCTCTGGCAGGTACAGCCCTTAAGAGGTGGCCTGCCTCAGTCCCACTAACACCACAGAGAGCAAGCACACTCACAAAAGGCAGAGAATCACTGTCAATGACTTCACTGAAAGGAAAAGTGGCTCAGACACAACAGCAGGGCATAAACAATATACATAGGATACTCTGCTAAAGTGCCAAGTTCTGATGAACAGGGGGTAACACACTGTAGGGCACTCTGGGAACAACATAGCAAAGATAAAGGGCTCAATATATAGAATGTGAAAAACACGCTTGATGGAATGAACCACAGGATGGGAGACTTAGAGGAATGAACTAGTGACCCAGAAGATAGAGTATGGAAAGTAATCAAACTGAACAAAGGAGAGAAAAAAATTATGCAAAATGAGAACAGACTTCGAGAACTCTGACTATAGCAAATGTAAAAAAATTCATCTTATAGGAATTTCAGAAGGAAAGAGAAGGTGGCACATAAGTTTTTTGAGGAAATAATAGCTAACAACATTCCTATCTGGGGAAGGAAACACAGATCCAGATCCAGAAGGCACAGAACCCTCATGAAAGTCAACAAACACAGATCCACACTGAGACATATTGTAATTAAATAGGCAAAATATAGTAAAAAAGAAAAAGTTTCACTTTTTTTTGAGAGAGAGTGCATGAATGCAAGGGGGGGAAAGCAGAGGGAGAGAGAGACTCTTAAGCAAGCCTTATGCCCAACACAGAGCCCGATACAGGACTCCATCTCACAACTGTGAGATCATGACTTTAGCTAAAATGAAGATTTAGACACTTCACTGACTGAGCCATGCAGGTGCCCTAGGAAAAAATGTTAAAAGCAGCAAGACAAAAAGGAACTATAACTCTCAAGGAAGAATCTAGAAGACTAGCAGGAGAGTTTTCAGAAGAAACTTTGCAGGCCAGAAGGTAGTGGCATGATATATTCAAAGTGCTGACTGGGAAAAATCTGCAGCCAAGGATACTTCTATCCAGCAAGTATATATATTCTATTCAGAATAGAAGGAGAGATGGAGAGATTCCCAGACAAACAAATTAAAGGAGTTCATGACCAGTAAACCAGCCCTGCAAAAAACATTAAAGGAGAATCTCAATGGAAAGACCAAAAAAGAAAGTATAAAGATAGGGGGCACAAAACCAATAAAAATTAATATTTCTGTAAAAAAATCAGTTAAGGAACTCACAAAGTAAAAGAATATAAAATATAACAACATATACCTAAAACATGGGGAGGAGAGGGAAAAATAATGGGTTCAAATTTAAACAGTCATCAACTTAATATCAACTGCTAGATGCAGAAGAGGTTACATACAAGCCTTAATCATAACCATATATCAAAAATCACCAATAAAGATGCAAAGAATAAAGAGAAATCCATATATATCACTAAAGAAAATCACAAAACATGAAAGAGAGACAGCCTACTGAATGGGAGAAGATATTTGCAAAAGATATATCGAATAAGGGATTAATATCCAGAATATGTAAATAAAAGAAATGATTTTATTTAACAATGTAAAGAAGAGAAGTGTCTGGGTGGTGGTTCAGTTGGTTAAGTGCTGACTCCTAATGTCACGAACCTGACTTGCAGTTTGTGAGTCTGCGCCTTGCCAGGCTCTGCACTGATAGTGTGGAGCCTGCTTGGGACTCTTGCTCTCCTTCTCTCTCTGCGCCTCTCTCTCTCTCTCTCTCTCTCCCTCTCTCTCTCTCTCTCTCTCTCTCTCTCTCTCTCTCTCAAAATAAACTTTAAAAAAATGGACAGAGGACCTGAATATGCTTTTTTCCAAAGAAGACATACAAATGGCCAATTGACATATGAAAAGATGCTCAACCTCAGTCATCATCAAGAAAATGCAAATCAAGGGGCGCCTAGGTGTCTCAGTCCTTTAAGTGTCTGACTTTGGTTCAAGTCATGATCTTGTGGTTTGTAAGTTCAAGCCCTGGGTAAGGCTGTGTGCTGCCAGCTCAGAGCCTGGAGCCTGCTTTGGATTCTGTGCTCCTCCCCTGCTCTCTGTCGCTCTTTCTCTCTCAAAAATCAACATTTAAAAAATTAAAAAAAAAAGAAAATGCAAATTAAAACCAGAAGAAGATATCACTTTGCACAAGTCAGAATTGTTAGTATCACAAAGACAAGAAATGACAAGTGTTGGGAGAATGTAAAGGAAAGGGACCCCTCATGTGCTGTTAGAATGTAAACTGGTGCAGCCACTGTAGAAAACAGTATGGAGTTTTCTTAAAAAATTAAAAACAAATACAATATGATCCAGTAATTTTACTACTGTGTATTTACCCAAAGAAAATGAAAAACAGTAATTCAAAAGGTACATTTACCTCTGTTTATTTACATTATTTGCAATAGTGAAGAAATGGAGGCAACCCAAGTGTCCATCAATACATGAATGGATAAGGAAGATGTGTATGTATGTATGTATGTGTATATGTATGTGTGCGTGTGTGTGTGTGTGTGTGTGTGTGTGTATAATGGAATATTGCTCAGCTATAAAGAAGAATGAGATCTTGTCATTTGTTAAAACATGGATGGATATGAGGGTATTGTGCTAAGTGAAATAAGTCAGAGAAAGGCAAATACCTTATGATTTCACTCATATGTAGACTTGAAGAAATAAAAACAAAGAAACACTCTCAATACAGAGAAAAAAGTGGCAGTTGCCAGAGAGAGGAGGTAGGTGGGGGGATGGGAAAAATCAATGATGGGGATTAAGAGGTACAAACTTCCAGCCTAAAAAAAAATTATTTTTTTAAAAAAGTAAAGTGCTGAAAGAAAAACCTATCAGCTGAGAGTCTTATCTCTAGGTTTTAAAAATTAACATGAAATAACACATTCCCAGATGAACAAACCTGACAGAATTCCTAGCAGACATGCCTTAAAAAAGTTCTTTGGGCTGAAACCAAGTAATGCCAGATGGAAATCTGAATACACACACACACTCTCTCTCTCACAACATGCATAGCATCAAAATAGTTAATTATGTAATTATAAAAGATAGTACTATCTATTTTATCTATTTTTTAATTTCAAAAGGAATTATATGAAAATATTTATATAATTATAATGTTTGGCCTACAATATAGAAAAGTAATAAATTTGACAATAATTGCATGAAGGAGGCAGATAGAATCCAAATTACAATAGAATAAGGAAATGATGCTAGGTAGCAACACAAATCCATAGGAATAAATGAAAAATGCTAAATAAGTAAATTTAACAAACTACAAATATCTACTTGCTCTCCACTTCTGTAATAGGCATAAAATTCTATAAGTATTAATTAAAACAATATATTCTTGGAATGGTAACACATGTAGATGAAATGTGTATAACAAAAGTAGAACAGGTGTGCCTGGGTGGATCACTTGGTTTAGCATCGAAATCTTGATTTCAGACCAGGTCATGATCTCATAGTTGGTGAGATCAGGTCCCATGTTGGGCTCTGTGCTGACACCATGGAGCTTGCATGGGGTTCCCTTTCTCCCTCTCTCTCTGCCCCACCCCTGTTGTCTCTCTCTCTCTCTCTCTCTCTCTCTCTCTCTCTCTCTCTCTCTCTCTCTCTCTCTCTCTCTCTCTCTCAAAGATAAATAAACTTTAAGGGGAAAAAAACAATAGTAGCCAAAAAATAGAGAAGAGGGAACAGACCTATATCAGAGTAATGATTCTATGGCTCTCTAGAATTAAGTTAGTATAAATCTGAGTTGATTCTGGTAAATTAAATTGTATATAGTAAGCCTCAGAGCAACTGCTAAGAAAATAACTCAAAAATAAATGCATTTAAAAAATCATTAAAGGAATTTAAATGTTACAGTAGAAAATATTCAATGCATAAGAAAGCAATAAAGAAGGAATATAGGAACAAAGGCATTGAAAACAAGAAGGCAAAAAAAAAAAGAAAAGAAAACAAGAAGGCAAAATGGCAGACATAAACCCAGCTATATCAATAATCATGTTGCTAGAGGATTAAACAATCCATATAAAAGGCAGATAGATGTATTTAAAAAAGCCAACTCTATGCTGTGTACAGGAGACATATTTCAGATTCAAAGATACAAATAGTTTTAAAGTGGAAGGATGGAAAAAATACACAGAATTCAACCAAAGTAAAGCTACAGTAGCTATGCAAATATCAGGCAAAGTAGACTTTAAAACAGTGCTGCTAGAAAAAATAGATATTTTAAATATATATATATATATTTTTTTTTTTTTTTTGAGACAGAACACACAGGCAAGGGAGGGGCAGAGAGAGGGAAACAGAGAATCCCAAGCAGGCTCTGCACTGCCAGTGGAGAGCCTGACACGGGGCTCAAACTTACATCACCATGAGATCATGACCTGAACCAAAGTCGAATGCTTAACCTGAGCCACCCAGGAGCCCCAAAGGATATTTTATGATAAAGAGGTCAATCTATCATGAAGTTGTTAACAATTATAAACATACATGCACGTAACAACAAAGTTCCCAAATATGCGAAGCAAAAACTGTCAGAATTTAAGACAGAAATAGATAGAAAAGTAGTAATTGTAGATTTCAATATGCCACTTTCAATGAAAAATACAGCAACTAGGCAGAATATCAACAGGTGAATAGAAGACTTGAAAAATATTACACACAAAATAGATCTCATAAACACCTATACACATCTAATAACAGCAAAATATATGTTCTTCTCAACTACATATAGAATAGTCTCTTGGATAGACCATATATGAGGACACAGAATAAGCCTGAATGAATTTAAAAGATTGAAATCACACAAAGTGTAGTTTCTGCTGACAGTGGAGTGAAATTATAAATTTACAACAGAAATTTGAGAAATTTGTGGAAATTAACATACTCCTAAGTACCGATGGTAAAAGAAGGAATCACAAAGAAAATTAATAAATATTTTGACATAAATGAAAACGACATGACACACAAAACTAATGAAATGAATCTAAGACTGTGCTTAGAGGGAAATTTATAGCTGTAAATGCCTACATTAAAAAGTTCTCAGGGAGCCTGGGTGGCTCAGCCAGTTAAGCATCCAAGTTTGGCTCAGGTCATGATCTCGCGATTTATGAGTTCGAGCCCCACATCGGGCTCTGTGCTGACAGGTCATAGCCTGGAGCCTGCTTTGGATTCTATGTCTCCATCTCTACTCCTTCCCTGCTCATGCTCTCTTTCTCTCTCTCTCTCTCTCATAAATAAAAACAATTTTTAAAAAGGTCTCAAAGAAATCATCTGTCCACCTTAAAACATTTAAAAAAAGAATGGCCAGCTAAATCCAAAGCAAGAAGAAAGGTGGAAATCATAGAATTAATGAAACCCAAAGCTAATTCTTTGAAAAGATCAATAAAATTGACAAAACTTCACCTATACAGACCAAGGAAGAAAAAATAGAGAAGACACAAATAACTAAAATCAGAAATGAGAAGTCTGCTACAGAAATTAGAAATCAAAGGTATGATTAGCCAGTCTCATTTCAGTGCATCTAAAATGAAAACATCTGGAATAAACATGAAGATGGAGAGACTGCAGTGAAACAGGGATAATTTGTCATAATGGACATTTCTGAACATATTTATCCTCTTAGTCATCTTTTGTTTTTTATTATTGAAGAATAGTTGAC
This sequence comes from Suricata suricatta, assembly GCF_006229205.1. Classification (NCBI taxonomy): domain Eukaryota; kingdom Metazoa; phylum Chordata; class Mammalia; order Carnivora; family Herpestidae; genus Suricata; species Suricata suricatta. The sequence goes on from NC_043707.1 coordinate 15,689,260, forward strand.
ATACAATGTTCTTTTAGTTTTAGGTGTACATTGTGGTGTCAAAATTCTATACAATACTCAATGCTTACCACCGTAAGTGTAAAGTAGAATTAATGAGTTATTGGATTCAAAGTGATAGTTTCTCCTTTAAACATAACCAATAATTATGAGAGATATGGATAAAAATTATATAAATATATTGAAACTATTTTAGGTTACTTTGTGTTACCTCTCCTGACTAGAACTTAAATTCTTCAAGGACAACATTTTTATTGTTTGGATTTTCTACTTTTAAAAGAGTTTACAAAAAAAAAAAAGACTTTACCACAGTCTAGGGCAGTGTACAGTTTACAACATAATTAATTCATAGATATTGTCATATGGCTGATGGCAATAATATTAAGTACTAACATAACAAACTCTTTAGTGTTTTTGTATACCTGACTGATTTATACTCATTCAGATTCATTGGGCATTAGAACATGCAGTTAATCAAACTTAAAAATAAAAAATAAATTAATTATTTTTATTAATAACTTATTAATAAATTATCCACCACTCCAAGTACAATTGGTATTTTCTTGAATTTTCTTCTGAGAGATGTTGCTAATTCTATTGAATAACCCATACGTAGATTTAAAATTTAGGGTTTGCTGTTACATCCCTCATGAAAGCTAAGGTTCTGTTATGTCTTCTACTTGGTCCTAGGTCTCTATCCTGCTACCAGTGGAGAGGCCTATATTAATGGATATGACATCTCAAACCAGATGGTCCAGGTCAGGAGAAGCTTGGGCTTGTGTCCCCAGCAGAACTTGTTGTTTAATTGCTTGACTGTGTCAGAACACCTTTATTTTTATTGTTTGGTAAGCTAAAAATATTTTCCTTTTTCCCATTCTATTGGTATACTTCAAGCAGATTACCAACTATCCATACCTTATTCTTAGACAGTTCAAAAACTTATTTTTGATGAATTCTCCTTTAAACATAAAGTCAGGGCGCCTGGGTGGCTCAGTCGGTTGAGCGTCCGACTTTGGCTCAGGTCATGATCTCATGGTTCGTGGGTTTGAACCCCACATCGGGCTCAGTGCTGACCGCTAGCTCAGAACCTGGAGCCTTCAGATTCTGTGTCTCCCTCTCTCTCTGAACCTCCCCTGCTCATGCTCTTTCTCTCCCTCTCCCTCAAAAATAAATAAAACATTAAAAACTTAAAAAAATAAACATAAAGTCAAAGGGAAAAAGCCACTATACAGATGATATAAGAGAATAGCTTATGTAAGTTGTATCTAAGAATAAAGTTGGAAGCACCATGTAAAGTCTGGCTTCTCTTTCTAGGTAAAGGGAATACCTCGAAAAACACATCTTGTGGAAATTGATCATATGTTGTCTGCTTTTCACTTGCTGGATAAGCGTAATGCATTTTCATATTCACTGAGTGGAGGAATGAAGCGCAGGCTCTCTGTGATCATAGCACTTATAGGGAGCCCCCAGGTAACAACAACAATAAACACACATTTTAAAAAATGGATCCCGGGGCTCCTGGATGGCTCAGTCGGTTAGGCGGCCAACTTCGGCTCAGGTCATGATCTCACAGTTCGTGGGTTCGAGCCTCATGTCGGGCTCTGTGCTGACAGCTCAGAGCCTGGAGCCTGCTTTGGATTCTATGTCTCCCTCTCTGACCCTCCCCCGCTCACACTCTGTGTCTCTCTCTCTCAAAAACAAACAAACAAACAAACAAACAGAATCCACACTAAGCTGGTCTAAAAAAAAAAAAGTCACAGAAACCTGACAGCTGATACAAATCTAACACTGGTAAAGGAACTTTACATATGAAATCCCATATGGAATTGATATGATCAACCTCGTTATAATAAAAACTGTCTCAGATTTGGAATTATTCTGACATTCCTAATTCAGTTTTAGTCTAAACTTGTTAGCTTAATTGGACAAGTGACTGAAAAAGCAAAACCAGAGTAAACCCCATAACTGGTAAGACCTTTAATGGTTATGTAATTGTTCTTCTGTCTTTAGGTTGTGATACTTGATGAGCCAACATCTGGAATGGACCCATTCTCAAGGAGGGCCACCTGGGATGTCCTTCAGCAGTATAAAGAGGATCGTACCATCTTATTGACCACCCACTACATGGATGAAGCTGACATCCTGGGTGACCGCATAGCCATCATGGTTAAAGGATCCCTGCGCTGCTGTGGCTCCTCAGTTTTCCTGAAAAAAATATATGGTCTCTTTCCCTTTGATCATTCTTTGGATATTGATATGTTAATATTCTTCAAACATACTCTTCATGGATATTGAGGTCTTCATAATATAATTTCCCTAGTTTTTTGTCTGTCTCCCCAAAACTTCTATGATTTCCTCTGTCCTTTTATTTGGGACTCCACTATGAGCTCTTTGAAATAATGGTCATAGTGGATTTATTTTTAAGATGGAAGTACAGTTGACATACAGTGTCGTATCATTTTCAGGTTTACATCATAGTGATTCAGTATTTTTATACTTGACAAAATGATCCCCATCATAAGTCCAGTTACCATTTGTAATCATACGAAGTTATTAC
>NC_043707.1:15691913-15704954 GCF_006229205.1 Suricata suricatta
CAGATTTATATCTATTTGTATTGTGTACTATGTTACAGTTATACTTTTTGGTAATAATATAACACATTTTAGTTATAATTTTTAATGTTTTCATCTTTTAACTTTTATAATAGAATTAAAAGTAATTTACCCACTACCATTACAGTATACATTATTCTGTATTTGTCTGTATATTTACCATTACCTGTGAGATTTATACTTTCAAATGATTTTCTATTACTGTTTTCCATCCTTTTTTTTAAACCATCCTTTCTTTTCAATTTGAAGAACTTCCTTTAGCATTTCTTATAATGCAGATCTAGTGGTAGTAAACTCTCGTAGCTTTTGTTTGTCTAGTAAGATCTTTCTCCTTAATTTTTGAAAGACAGTTTGCCATGTATAGTACTCTAGGAAATTTTTTCTTTCACTCCCTTCTCGCCTTCTTTTCAGTTTTCTGCTGAAAAATCAGCTAATAGTCTAATGTGTGTTCCCTTGTCTGTGACAACTAGCTTTTCAAAATTCTCTCTTTGTCTTTGACTTTTTACTATTGGATTATAATGCGTTGTATCATAGATATCTTTGGATTCATCTAGTATAGATCTTTTGCATTTGTGACCCTGAATGTCCATTTCCTTTCCTTGGTTCGGAAGTTTTCAGCCATTATTTCTTTGAATAAACTTTCTAATTCCCCCCTCCTCCTTCTCCCCAATATGGGACTCCTATATTGCCTATATTGCTCTACTTAGTGATATCCCATATGCCTCTTGGGCTTTATTTACTTTTTTTTCATTCTTTTTTCTTTTCTTTTCTTCCTCCGAGTGAATAATTTCCAATGACTTGACTTTGAGGTTACCCATCCTTTTGCCCACTTTCTGCAGGCCACTTTTGAACCCATCTAATGAATTATTTCAGTTTAGTGTATTCTTCAGTTCTGCAGTTTCTTTGGTATTTCTTCTGATCCGTAGTCAGACGTGTTACCCACTGCGCCACTGGCCCCCCTTTTTTGGTACTTCTTAAGCTTTCTGTTTCTTTGTTTAAATTCTCACTTTGTTCACGCATTGATATTCTCACCTTGGTGAGCATCTTTATTATGTTATTTTAAATTCTCTGTCAGGTAAGTTATATAAATCCCCATTTAATAGAACCATATTCTGGATATATTTTTTTTTCTTTGTTGGAAAACATTTCAGTGTCTGCTTCTCTTGATTTTTTCCATTTACACTTCCAACATTTAGCGTTATATTTTCTGGTTTTCTTTCATGTTCTTTTCATTTTTATAATTAAATTTGTGAATAAAATAACAGTGGAGACTAAAGTAGTTGATATTTATCCTCAGTAAGTGGTATATCCTAGTCTATTAGGCCACTGTTATAGACGACTGAGTCAATATAACCTGTATTTGAGCAAATACTGGGGTATATTACACCTTTATTTAGATTCTCTTTATCACTGTCTTCATAGGCTTCAGTAATAGGATCAGGATTTTGCTCTTAGCAGAGGATAGGATCTGTATATGAATGAGATCATGGGATCTCTTTAAGCTATAATCCAGTTCCCAGCTTTTGAATCTGACAAATGTTCTTTGCTTTCCATTTCTGCACTATTTTCTTCACCTTAAAGGTTTTCTCTCTATGCTATTGCCCTCTCCCTACACTTTAAAGGGCCATTGCAGTGAAGGATTGATGTACCTCAGAAGTATTTTTCTTAGCTTGTTTGTCCTGAGCTGAGCTATCAGAGTACCACTGCAATGTTTTCACAAAGTTCTGGAGTGCCCTGGAGCTTTTTTTTTCTTTTCTTTTTTTTTTTTTTTTTTACTGTCTTACCCTTTCCCCCAACTTTGAGAGGCTAGGGCAGTGCAGGTAGTAGAGGTGGAGAGTACTTTGGAAATATTTCTCAGATCTCTGAAGGAAAATTATATCTGATTAATTTACTGCCTTACATATAATAGGCACCAAATGTATTTCTGTTTAATGAATATTAATCTGATTTTCTCAGATTTTGTTGTCAGTAGAACAAGGGGCTATGTAACAGAGCTTTTTTCCTATCTCTGTTCTATCAGTCCCTAAGAAAATTAATGAAATTGTAAAAGAAGTATTTATTAGATTTCTTAGACTTGTAATCATATGGTTAGCATGCCTTATCTTCTTCTAGCTCACCCAAACCATGGAAAGCTGAATGTTGTCTCACAAGAATATTGGAAATACAAAATTGTTCTATTTGTTGTTCTAAATGGATTTTTTCAGGTGTGGGATACCACATAATCATGGTGAAGGAAATTCATTACAATGTTGAAGAAATCTTAAAATTGATTCAGTATCATATACCAGCAGCCACTGTGGAGAAGAATGCTAATAATGAAATATCTTTTCTTCTACCCAAAGAGTATACACACAGGTATGAGACCAGAGAATGCAAATTGATTGATGTTTAGATAACTGGAAGTCATAGATGCTTTTCCTGATTTCTTCAGGCATAGCAAATAGAGTTTATTTAACAAACCAAAACTCCAGTCATTGCTGTCACTTGCACTGAAAAGGAGGATGCTGCATTTGGCTATAGATTCCTAGTTTTAATTGGTTATAGTGGACGGGATTGGTAGAGTAAAACTTGTCTGGTGAGTGGAGTGAGTGGAAATATAAATATAATGAGATAAAATTTACTGTGGTGCTGACTCTTGAAGTCAAGGTGACAAGAACTCAGAGTAAATAGGAAGTTTGACTGCATCAGCTAGCCAAGTTTTTCATCAAAGGGAATTACAAAGAGTAATAACTGTACCTGAGACAACCATCCTGGTAAAGGGAAACGGAAACTAAGCATACTCATCAGAGACTTTCAGAGGGTGATACTTCTATCTTTTTGTAATATACAAGTAAGTAGTTGATGTAGTATTTCCTAAGGTCAAGCTAGTTGTCATATTCAAGAAGACTATGAAGGACTTAATGCCTCCTTTTCAAGTAAATCTGAAAGTTCTTGAGAACAGCAGCATGGAATAGTGTGATCAGGCAGCAGATTGGAACTAAAATTCTAGTCATGAGCTGCAATGAGAGCTAAATCCCATGGAGAATTAGAAATAAAATTTTAGATATGTATCCTCAGAGATGCATGGTGGTTGACTCATTCATAAAAGTAGGGGGCCAAATGGGTGCTTTGACCCCTTGTGACAGTTGTGATCCATGTGAACTGCAGTCTCTCTTGAAGGAGACATAAAGGTAAAGCACTTCCTTAAACTTATCACACTATTCGCCTGTCTTTATTCATGTGGACACAAATGACATTCTCAAAAATGTCTAAAACAGGAAATGAAAATATTCTGAAAGAGATGATATCTTTTTATATTTATAAAATACATTCTTATTTAGTGTATATCTTCATGTTCATATTTATAGTATTCTCTTCATATTTTATCATACTTTTGTATTTGGAAGCAGAAGATGTTTATCATATATTCTTACTAATTATTTGGGCTTTGAAACAGAGAAAGGAAAAAAGACCCAAGAGGTGAACAACTAATTATAGATTGCTGAGCAATAAATTCAGACTGAGAATGATGGACTCACTACAAAATAGACTGAAAGTCATGAAATTAGGGATGAGTGTGTTTCTAACAGGGAGGTGGCTTTTTTTAACAGTTTATTGTCAAATTGGTTTCCATGTAACACCCAGTGCTTCTCCCCACACGTGCCCCCCTCCAAGACCGTCACTCCCTCCCTCCATCCCCCTCCCCTTCTTCAGTATTCAGTAGTCTCTCATGATCTGTGTCCCTCTCCCTCCCCCATCTCTTTCCCCCCTTCCCCTCCCCATGGTCCTCTGTTAGGTTTCTCCTAACAGGGAGATGTTTTAAAGAAAAAGAAAAAACAATTTTAAGAAAAAAATACCAATGGATCTATTCTTTCAAAATATAATATGAAAAAAATGAAGTGATAGTTGCAATTCTTAGTGATCTTCATTCCAGCTAAGATTTTCATAGCCAAATAGTAATAGAGCATTAACTTTTTGCAAGATATTGTTCTAATATAGATTTATTCACAAATCTGAGTAAATAATAAATAAATATATAGTAAGGAGGAGAGAAAGAATTTTATCGGCATATACTTGTATTCTGATTCATTGAATGTATCTCATAAGGATATGAGAGTATTCATAAGGAAAGTACTCTTGAAATTTTAAAACAGTATTGTGACTTGCTGTAGAACAATGCCGAGTAAGACTTGTTGGAATGATGTTTTAGTTTAGAATGTGGCAGTGGAATGATATGCAGCCTTCTGAAGGCACAGAGACATAAAAAGAGGTCTCTGAATAGTGTTGCACATCAGGGAATATTTATAGACTTAAAGTTCATGAGTTAGTGACTGTCCTCCTCATGAGCGTGCTCTCTCTCTCTCTCTCTCTCTCTCGCTCTCTCTCTCAAAAATAAACATTAATTTAAAAAAAGAGGCTGTAAATATAAAGGGAACCCAGTGGGTGACAATTGGAAAAAAAAGAAAAAAATATCATTTTTGAAATGCCTACAAGTTAAAAGGAGGAAATGTGTTATTCCTGGTACAAGGTTTAACTAAGCAAGATAACATAGTAAAGAGAGGAATCAAGCATAAGTGATGCAACAAATATTTCATTTACCTCAAAGCAGGTTTCCTGATGGGTCTCTGAGGTTTGTTGCTAACAGTTATGTCTTAGAAAGATGGAGGAAATAAAAAACAAACTAATTCTGTAAATCTAATTCTGATAATCAAGAAATGTTGGCTGAAGGAAAAAAAAAGTCAGATATTTTATGGAAAATGTACAACATCATGGTGAATTTCATGGTAGGAAAGTAAGAAGGATCTGATATTTTTAGACACAGGCCAATACTGGAAGATACATAGAAAAGCAAGTTTCTATAACATAACCTCAAGCTTATTTAGAAGCTTCAAAAATGAAATTTTTACCACAGACCCCAAAGATAAAGAAATTAGACTGACAGCTAAAATTTAGTAAACAAGAATAAATAATAGAGTTGTTACAAAATGTCATCAGGAATTTTATCACCCCAATCTGTCATTCAAAGAGAGTTTTAAAAGTAGTTCATTTCATGTTAATTTGGGGTGCTGTGAGCAAATTTGGCTCCTAAGCAGCGGAGTTGGAAAGATATATGAGCGTTACAAGAATCTATTTGGTAGCACAGAAGGAGAGCTAGTATTTTGAGATAAGGTCCAAGTTAACCAGGAAGAAGTAGATGGGAAATTAAATGTGTACATGATAGATCCAGATAATTGTTATGCTTTGGCAAGGCCTCTTTTAACGTGTCCTGAGAACCTTCTTCTAGTCTGGCTTCAACTTGTCCTAAAGGCATGAGATGTTGAAGTTAGGATCTGAAAGTGAGAAGAAGAAAAGTCAAAATATTGTCACCGAGAAGGAAAAGAAGCTTCAGTGCTGGGATCAAGGATAGAAAAAATTTCAACTCCTGTTTTGATTCAATCTTTTGATCAAAGAAAATGATCTTTTAATTTAAAATATAAGAACAAACAAAAAGGAGGGAGAAAATTTTCAGTGTGATTCTCAGAGCTGTAAATACGTTCAAATCTCCAAACTAGGATAAAGTGCGTATGAGGCACATGACTATGAAGTGACTGCAGAGGAATAAACGTTAGTTCAAGTGAAATAACTTTGCAACAAATAAGGGAAGAAAATAAAATGTGCTTAATTTTACCTTTTTATATGACTCATGTTTAGAAAGATTGTATTAAATAATAAGATTAAATCAACAGTAAATCAAGAGAGATTAAATCAGATATAAATAGTGATACCGTTGGATTCAAACACGAAGCCATTTATCTCCGAAACTTTATGCTCTCCCATCAACACCCATGGTGTTAGAAAACTGGAGATGTGCCAATCAAATTCTAATTTTAAACTTCAGAAATTGACACTGATGATCCCATGGTTGATTCAAAAAAAAAAAAAAACAATCAAACACAATAAAACCTAGAATGAGAACTAAAAAATCACTAAATCATGCAAAGAGTCATCTTAGTTTTGGACAGAATTTCCTCCACATATTTTATATGATTAAAAGTCAGTCCTGGATAAACATCAGTGTCTTTCATAAGGATGAAAAGGGAAAGAATGGCTGAAGAAAGGACACCACATTTTGAAATAAAAGCATCAATCTAAGAAATAATAAGAAATGACTACTTTGAAAATAGTTTCCAAAAATTAAAAACTTTAGAAACACTCTGCTTTATTTTTTTAAATGTTTTTTTATTTAATTTTGAGAGACAGAGCGAGCAGGGGAGGGTGAGAGAGAGAGGGAGATACAGAATCCAAAGCACACTCCAGGCTCTGAGCTAGCTGTCAGCACAGAGCCTGACACGGGGCTTGATCCCATGAACCGTGAGATCATGACCTGAGCCAAAGTCAGATGCTTAACTGACTGAGCCACCCAGGTGCCCCAGAAACTCTCTGCTTTATAGTCTCAATCAAATTAAAGAGAACACTTGAGTCTAGATTAGTTTGGAGGAGAGAAAATGAGATAAAATGATGTGAAATTCTTGATAGACTAATAAAAAAATTGACCAATAATTATGGCAGAAAAGAGAACTCCTAAAGGTGAACACTATGTCAAGAATTCTTCCCAAAACTATGAGGAAAACTGCAAAAAATAGAGACCAACCAGTACATTACCACTACATCTCCACAAGAATGGCTAAAACTAAAAAGACAGACTATAGCATATAAACATGATAAATGGATCTCATTGCTGATAGTAATAGAAAATGGTAAAACTGCTTTACCATGTAAACTTACTAAACATGGTCATATTTCCCAAGTTAAATATGTGCTTATCCTATAACTCAGGAATTATTTCTAATTATATACCTAAAAAAACACTTCTCCCTAAGAAGAGATGTAGAAGAGTGTTCATATTTGTAGAACACTGTTCATAATAACTCCAAAATATCTATCAGCAGGAAAATGGAAGAATATAGCAATAAAAAGAAAAAAACTAGTGGTATATACAATACGAATGAATGTTGCAGACATGGAAATATTAGATTAAAAAAGTAAAGAGTGTAGGATTCCATTTATATGAAGTTAGAGAAATGAAAAAAATCTTTAGTTAATTTTAAAAATTACCTCTGTAAGAGGAGTGCCTGGCTGGCTCAGTCAGTGGAGCATATGACTCTTGATCTTGGGGTTGTAAGTTTGAGCCCCACATTGGGTGTAGAGATGACTTAAAAATAAAATATTTTTTAAATATTTTAGAGAAAGAGAGGATGTATGCACAAGCCGGGTAGGGGCAGAGAGAGAGGGGAGAGGATCCCAAGCAGGCAAAGCCGGATACAGGGCTCAACGCCACACCCTGAAATGATGACCTGAGCCAATATCCAGAGTCAGGTGCTTAACCAATGGAGCCATCCAAGTGCCCCCAAAATAAGATCTTATTGGCTAAGAAAGGGCCTGTGGTAATCCCCCTGTGTGGTTCTGGAAATGTTCTCTATCTTATCTGGATGGTTATCCAGGTATGTACATATGCGAAAACTAATTTATAAGTAGAATACTTTGTTATACCTCAGGTAAAAAAAATCTTTATTTAAAAATATATGTAATGAAAAAAGCTTTGTGATGGTAGAAGTAAATACATCAAATTTCAACAGCATACTCTAGGTGGTCACATTTTTTGTTTTTTATATTTTTCTGTATTCTCCTCTTAAGTAGACTAAATATTGTCTTTATAATATTATATATGTATTTACTAAATATATATTTATGTGTATTATAGATAAAATATAATATGTATTATATATTGTATATAATAAATAACAAGACATATGAGAAAAACAGCTATACTGTCCACTTTCATTTCTTTTTTATATTTTTTGTATTCCTCTCAAGTATAAAGTATTAATAGAATATATAGAATTACATTTGTTAAATATATACTGTGTTATATATTATACATAATAAAACTTATACAGTTAGAAAATACATGTTCACATTATGATTAGCTCATACAATAATTTAAAAAAATTTTATCTATTATCTTTTTTCTTTACTGATTATCACTTAAGGAGACTAAAGTTTGCTAATCTACAGATGATTGCATGATAACAAAATCAAAAAGCTTATTTAGTTCTGGAGTGTATGAAATAGGAAGTGAAAGTCTCCCATAGTCACTGGGAAAATTTCTGTGTATATTTCTCAGGATCACTACATGCATATACTGATATGAATACAATATATTGTACATTGCATATATATATTGACATGGATTCAATAATAATAATTAGTTTTACAAAAATTAAATCCTATCTTAATAATGTTCTGAATCTTTTTTTGTGTTTTTACTTGCATTTTTGGGCAACTGTTTATGGTAGGACTTTTAGGATTTGCTATTTTTAAGATAACTGAGGAGAAATCTACATTTCACTTAGATCTTATTCTATCACATCATACCATAATTTATTCATTAAGCTGTTAGTGGATATTCGTCTCTACTTAGTGCTGTATTTGTCCATTTAAAGCATTATACAGTTTAATTTTGTGATATATTGCATAAGGTCAAAAGAAACAAAAACAAGTAAATATTCCAAAATCTTAGTGTATTAACAGTCGGTATCTATGGGGCCTGGTATTGTGGTGATATTTATATTTTTATACAGTCATTTCTAAATTTTATGTGATTTACATATATTAATTTCTTAACTAAAATTAAAGAAGAAGAAAGAAAATGTGTGAATCCTGGTTGAAAAGTCAAACACTGGGAATGAAGAAGTGCCCAGAAGAAGTGGACTTAAAACATGGGAAGGGCTGTCGTGTGGGTAGATTATACCTGTTCTGTATAACTAAGGGTATAAGTTTAGAACCAGTGTGCAAAACTAGATACTGTTGAATGGAAAACAATTTAAGTTTGAATATGGAAGAAATTTTGATCTTCCGAAAGAGTGAATTTTTATTTCCTTCCACACTGAGAGGGGGAAACAGTTCAGTTGCTCCTCATTGGGAATATATTCATGTGGTTTCGAGACCTGGGGGGATTTGGAAAAGATCATCTTTTAAACATGAAGTACTGTAAAATCTTCCCAGGGAAACTATTCTTTAAAACTCGATGTCTCTACATTACATCTGGCTCAATTTCCATGGTTTTCTTTTTAAAATTTTTTTTACACTTACTTATTTTTGAGAGATAGAGTGAGAGAGACGGTGTGAGCGGGGAGGGCAGAGAGAGAAGGAGACAGAATCCGAAGCAGGCTCCAGACTCTGAGCTAGCTGTCAGCACAGAACCCGACTTGGCTCGAACCCACGAACCGTGAGATCACGACTTAAGCCGAAGTCAGACACTTAACCGACTGAGCCATCAGGCTCCCCTAGCTTTTCTTGATTACTGAACTTATATGTTCTCTGTGTACAAGTTTTACTGTACCTACTCCATTTCCTCTTTTTGAGTGACTTTTTTCCTGTTAATTGGAAAATATTTTAAGTTTATTTATTTTGAGTGAGAGTGTGCATGAGTGAGGAAGAAGCAGAGAGGGAAAGGGAGAGTCCCAGGCAGGCTTCATGCTGTCAGCGTGGAGCCCAGTTCCGGGCTCAATCCCACAACCCTGGAATTATGACCTGAGCCAAAACCAAGAGTCAGATGTTCAACTGACCGAGCTTCCCAGGTGCTCCCCCCCGCCCCCGCTTTAAAAAAAAAAAAAAAAAAAAAACTTACTGTATAAGAACCATAGCCTGTATATGTGCATGATAAATTAACTCATGTGCACTAGCTAGAGTCATTAGCACATATAGAGTCTCTTTGTAGTTTATTAGAAGACCAAAAGTAAGTGTTTTGAAGAATTAAGTAGAGTGGGAAACGATTTGCTACAGCAGTTTATGCGTTTCTATTGTAAGTATCGAAGTGAAGAATGAGCTACATTTTCCCCACTGCTGAGGGGAAATCAGTTCAGAATAAAAATATATAAATTGGAAAATCTACTGATTTGGTGCTAACATTTACTTCTCCCCTTCCCCACATCCTTTCCCCTTCTTTTATTCTTATTCTAGATTTGAAGCTCTGTTTACTGATCTGGAAAAGAGACAGTTTGAGTTAGGCATTGCTAGCTTTGGTGCCTCTGTTACTACCATGGAAGAAGTCTTTTTTAGGTGAGCAAGGATACATAGGGAAAATAAAAACCATGGCCAGGGGGTGGAGGCAGGACCACATCTTGGTCCCTTCTGTAAACTCACCAAGCTCAGAATCACACATTAGAAATTTAAGAAGTGTGAGGAGGTGGGAACTGAGAGGATTTTCTTTACAGCAACACTGAAAAAATACTGCCTTCATTTCAAGATAGGAACAGATATTTTGATATACCCAAAGTTTGAAGTAGATTTAATCTTTAACTTGAATCAGTTCAACCTAATGAAGCATTCAATACCTTGCCCTCGTTTTCCTAGCTTTACTATGCCTGGCAGCAGTCCTGTGGCTGGCGTTTGGGGACCACTCCCCTACCAGAGTTCCCCCTGCCAAGTCAGTAAGCAAACTAGGGAGCCTTCTGAGTTGAATGTTGTGACTCACATTCTTCAAATAAGATTTATGGGATAGAATTGAAATTAAATGCTGTGTTCTGTTTTTATGTAGAGTCAATGATATGGAAGATTCACAAGTAGATATTCCAGCTACCCAAACTCTACCTCTCTCTGTGATGAGTGAAGTCTCAGTTAAGAACCAGAATAGGAATATGTCAAGCAATGTGAGAGCAGAGTGTTCCACCATGAATGAAAGCCCTGCCATTATGTTTAATACGGGGGTAAGCACCTTTGCTAAGAAACCTGATGTGTATTTATTTGGTTGGGGCACAAGAGGTACATCTTCTTTTACTACTTGAACAAAGATGGTGTGAAGTTCTTAACCGCTGCACCCCACCAGACAGGGATCAGTCTGTACCACAAACTAATTTCCTAGTGCAGAAGTGAAGAAGTCTAGATAAAAGATCACTCTTACCATTGTTATTCCTTAGGGTTTTTTTTTTTTCTCTTAGAATTCTTTTTTTATCCCTCAAATTGCTAACCGAGAAATTTGGTAGTTTAGTGAAGCTAAAGTGAACTGGAAAGAGCATGGTTTTTAGTGATCAAGCATGCCCAGTACTTTAAGTTTTTGCCATGGGTACATGATACTGCATAAGCTATCTTTCCTTAATCAGTGTGATCCTCAGCATCTCTTTTCTTCTTCTAATTATCTCTTTCTCCTATAAAGAAACTGCTTTGTTTTTGACTGTCAGGAGTCTAGAGGAAATCATTCTGTTGAGATTTTAAGTGTGTTATATGAAAAGCCAGACTGTAAACACCATATTTAATACCTTACCACAGTAGTCAGCAAACTTGCAGAAAGGGTTAATAGATATTTAAGGCAGGTTGCCCACTTGGTCTCTCTTGCAATCACTCCACCCTGTCTTTGTAGAAAAAAAAAAAACCCCAACCCAAACCAAACCAACCAAAACAAAAAACTCATAGACAATACAGAAATGAGTGGGTATAACTATGTTCCAGGAAAATTTGGTTTACAAAAACTGGTCATAGTTTGTTGACTCCTGCCTTATAAAGAAAAGACTGATCATACTCTCATGTAGTATCCTACAATGCTTAGATTCTAAGTATTTACTTAGGTAAATTTTATGTGTCTTCTACCATAAAATTCCAGAGTGTTGATTCATCTTAATGAATGTCATCATGAATGATCTGTTTGGGTCCATGAATATTGTAATACTATTTTTTTCCTCCTTCTTTAGTATTCCCTCTACCACCAGCAGTTCTGCGCCATGTTCATAAAGAGGGTGATGTTTGGTTGGCGGAATTGGAAATTGATTTTGCTACAAATGCTGGCACTTGTAGGTTCCTTTACTTTTCTCTCAGAGGCTGAAAATTTTTCACATAATAATGATGAAAAGGCCAGACAAATGGATTTGAATCAATATGGTCAAACAATAGTGCCTTTCTCTATTTCTGGGAATTCTAATTTCACCCTGATTTTCCGAAAACATCTTAGGAGTATGCTAGAATCTAACAAACACACACTTAAGGAAGTGCAAGGTAAGTGCAAGTAAAAAAGACTCTTCATAGATGAAGATCTGGTTATATGATTTGCAAAGAAAGTCTTAATTGTATATTTGGCTACAGTGTAACTAAAGACTTAATGGGCTAGTTCCTCTGAATATACTTGTTTTTAAGATACTAGTAGTAATAGTTTACATTTACTAAACACTTGGTTTTGACAAGAACTCAGCTAAGCACTTTACCTGCATGTCATTTAATCTGAACAATCACTCTGATTTATTTTTTTAATATTTTTTAATGTTTATTTATTTTTGAAAGAGAGAGAGTACAACCAGGGGAGAGGCAGAGAGGGAGGGTGACACCAAATCTGAAGCAGGCTCCAGGCTCTAGGCTCTGAGCTGTCAGCACGGAGTCCAAAGCAGGGTTTGAACCCACGAACTGTGAGATCATGACCTGAGTTTCAAGTCAGATACCTAACCAACTGAGCCACCCAGGTGCCCCATAGTAGATATTGTAATTAATAACATCAGTTAAGTGATGAGTACTGACATTTAAGGAAGTCCACATACATGTAATAAATAGAGACTTTACTTTTTTTTTTAAGTAGTTTATTGTCAAATTGGTTTCCATACAACACCCAGTGCTCTTCCCCACAAGTGCCCTCCTCCATCACCACCATCTTTTCCCCCCTCCTCCTTCAACCCTCAGTTCGTTTTCAGTATTCAATAGTCTCTCAAGTTTTGCGTCCCTCTCTCTCCTCAACTCTCTTTCCCTCTTCCCCTCCCCCTTGGTCCTCCATTAGCTTTCTCCTGTTCTCCTGTTAGACCTATGGGTGCAAACATGTGGTATCTGTCCTTCTCTGCCTGACTTATTTCGCTTAGCATGACACCCTCAAGGTTCATCCACTTTCCTACAAATGGCCATATTTCATTCTTTCTCATTGCCATGTAATACTCCATTGTATATATATATACCACATCTTCTTGATCCACTCATCAGGTGATGGACATTTAGGCTCTTTCCATGTTTCGGCTATTGTTGACAGTGCTGCTA
>NC_043707.1:15705054-15708236 GCF_006229205.1 Suricata suricatta
TGCACCAGTTTACATTCCCACCAACAGTGTAGTAGGGTGCCCATCTCTCCACACCCTCGCCAGCATCTATAGTCTCTTGATGTGTTCATTTTAGCCACTCTGACTGGCATGAGGTGGTATCTCAGTGTGGTTTTGATTTGTGTTTCCCTGATGATGAGTGATGTTGAGCATCGTTTTATGTGCCTGTAGGCCATCTGGATGTCCTCTTTGGAGAAGTGTCTGTTTATGTCTTCTGCCCATTTCTTCACTGGGTTATTTATTTTTTAGGGTGTGGAGTTTGGTGAGTTCCTTGTATATTTTAGATACTAGCCCTTTATCTGATATGTCATTTGCAACTATCTTTTCCCATTCTGTCAGTTGCCTAATAGTTTTCTTGATTGTTTCCTTTGCAGTGCAGAAGTTTTTTATCTTGATGAGGTCCCAAGAGTTTAGTTTTGCTTTCATTTCCCTTGCCTTTGGGGATGTGCTGAGTAGGAAATGGCTGCGGTTGAGGTTCAAGGAGGTTGTTTCCTACTTTCTCCTCAAGGGTTTTGATGGTTTCCTGTCTCACATTCAGGTCCTTCATCCATTTTGAGTTAATTTTTGTGTATGGTGTAAGAAGGTGGTCTAGTTTCATTCTTCTGCATCTTGCTGTTGTGATCTCCCAGCACCACCTGCTAAAGAGGCAGTCTTTTTTCCATAGGATACTCTTTCCTGCTTTGTCAAAGATTAATTGGCCATGCATTTGTGGACTCAGTTCTGGGTTCTCTATTCTATAAATAGAGACTTTAATCTGTTCTGCCTCATGTCTACAAACTTAACCACTCACTGACCTGCATTACCTCTCTGACCATAAAGTCTGTTCTTTTTCAAGTCATCATTTTCTCCCAGAGACTGTACTTTTTTTTTTTTAACCTGAGACCTGATGAATAGTGTTCTTGAGTTAGCAGACAGCCTGCAGTTTTGACAAGCTTTTTTTTCTCTCACTGAGGTTCTGTTGTAAAAATACGTTTCAGAAGTGTTCATTGTTCCTTATAAACATACTGATTCTACAACCCACAAGTAATAGATTGGCTGACTAAAAATAATTGTCCCTATTCTTCCTCCACTACAAACAGTAGGTAAGCATTTGTTAACCAAGGTCACACAATAAGGAGAGAGGATAAAGAATAAAGTCATTATTTTTTAAAAATTATGGTATATTGCTGGGGCGCCTGGGTGGCTCAGTCGGCTAAGTCTCCGGCTTCGGCTCAGGTCAGATCTCACGTTCGTGGGTTAGAATCCCGCGTCAGGCTCTGTGCTGACAGCTAGCTCAGAGCCTGGAGCCTGCTTCTGGTTCTGTGTCTCATTCTCTCTCTGCCTCTCCCCCTCTCATGCTCTGTCTCTCTCTGTATCAAAAATTTTTTTTTAAATTATGGTATATTGCTTACATTTTAAAAAGTAAAATGATTATGCTTTATTATATTGATAACAAGACTGAAAATACAGTAGAATAATACAGTAGCTCCACCAATGACCGTTCTCAATATAGTGTTATTATTTTAAAGGTCATTAGCTAGAAATTATCTAGGCATAGAGAGATAATATTTAGGCTTAGCCAGTCCCACTTTGTTTTTCAAGAAACTTGCATGTACTTTTCTAAGTTGTGCTTTCATTAACTTAGACACAGAATCTTTTTTAAGTGAACTCTACTAATTTTATATGGTTCATCTATTCCAAACTGCGTGCCTTTTTTAACTGAATTTTTGTAGGGTAAAGAGAGAGCAAGCATTTGCTCTGTCTTTCCACAAAACTACAAAAAATTGTTAACTAATAATATCGATTTCTAGATAATTTCTCATCTCTAACTTTCTTCTCAAAGAGTACCTGCATTAACACTGGGGAAATCACTGCTAACTTTTTAAGCAGAGCCACAAAATAAATGAGTATGTGAAAGGATGTGAGCTTATAACTAAAAAATGCCATCTGCCCTCCCAAAGAACAGTTTATATTTCTTCTTCTTATGCAATTTAAATGAATGCCTCTGTAATGGAATTTATCTCACTGAATTATAATAGCACATTTTTCATGTGTCTCTCAAAATACTTGTGGAGAGGCCAGAACTTCTTTTATATCTCCAAAACCTAACCCAATTCCTGGCACATAATGAGAATATAATTAAATATAATCTTACAAAGTAAATTAAATGTGAGGAAATGATTCAAAAGGGGTGGGTTCCAATGTCAATGAAGTCAGCTAGGATATAATTGTCATAATTCAGGCAAGAGAGGTTAAGGCTGTGAAAGAAGGAAAGAAAGATAAGTTTGAAAGATCTCTGAAGAGGACTAATGTAGATTTTGTTTTCTCTTTAGAAGTGGAGAAGAATAAGAACCATTAACACTGAATTTGATACTTTAACTTTTTATTTTGAGATAATTGTTGATTTAGTGTTATGCAAAATAATACTGAGAGGCTCTGTGTACCAAGGGTAACATCTTGCAAAACTATAGTCCAGTATCCCCACCAGGATATTAACATTGATGCAGAACATTCCATCACCACAAGCATCATTCCTGTTGCTCTCTTCATTCCCTCTCTACCCTGGCAATCACTAATCTGTTCTCCACTTATGTAATTTAATCATTTCAAGAAAGACATAAAAATTGAATCATGTAATATGTAAACATCTGGGATTGGCATTTCACTCAGCATAATTCTCTGGTGTTGTGTCTCTCCATAGTCCCTCACATGCCAGGAGCTGTTGCATTATGGGGATGCACCACAGTTTGTTCAATTCATTGTTTTCTTTTTTTAATTCAGGTTAGTTAATATGTAGTGTGGTATTGGTTTCAGGAGAATTTAGTGATTCATCACTTTCATACGATACCCAGTGCTCATCACAAGTGCCCCCCAGATTCCCATCACACATTTACCCCTTCCCCCACCCACCTCTCCTCCAGCAACCCTCCATTTGTTCTCTGTATTTAAAACCATTTGCGGGAATGCTCTCAGTTTTTCCCCATTGAGGATGATATTAGCTGTGGGTTTTTCATAGACTGCTCTTATAATGTTTAGGTAAGTTCCTTCTATTCCGACTTTCTCAAGGGTTTTTATTAAGAAAGGGTGCTGTATTTTGTCAAATGCTTTTTCTGCATCTATCGATAGGATCATATGGTTTTTATCCTTTCTTTTGTTAATGTGATGAATCACGTTGATGGATTTGC
>NC_043707.1:15708336-15757782 GCF_006229205.1 Suricata suricatta
GTGTCATGCTGAGTGAAGTAAGCCAGGCAGAGAAGGACAGAAACCATATGTTTGCACTCATAGGTCTAGCAGGAAAACAAGAGAGACCTAATGGAGAACCAGGGGGAACGGAGGAGGGAGAGAGAGTTGGGGAGAGAGAGGGATGCAGAACTTGAGAGACTATTGAAAGCTGAGAATGAACTGAGGGTTGGGGGGGAGGAGGGAGGGGGGAAGACAGGTGGTGGTGATGGTGGAGGGCACTTGAGGGGAAGAGCACTGGGTGTTGTATGGAAAACAATTTGACAATAAAATATTATGGAAAAAAAATAAAATAAAACTATTTGCGGGGTGCCTGGGTGGCTCAGTCCGTTAAGCATCCAGCTTCTGCTCAGGTGTTTTCAAGACCGCATTAGGCTCTGTGCGGACAGCTAGCTCAGGGCCTGTAGCCTGCTTCAGAGTCTATGTCTCCCTCTCTCTCTGACCCTCCCCGGCTCGCACTGTCTCTTTCTGTCTCTCAAAAATAAATCAGAAACATTGAAAAAAAAACACATTTGCAACAACATGGATGGAACTACAGAGTATTATTATGCTAAGTGAAATAAAGCAATCAGAGAAAGATACCATATTTCACTCATGTGGAATTTAAGAAAAAACAGATAAACATAGGGGAAGGGAAAGAAAAAGATAAAAACAGAGAAGGAAGCAAACCGTAAGGGTCTCATTGTTGTTTTAATTTGCCTTTGACATCCTTTCTTATGTTTATTGACATCTGTATATCATGTTAGGGGAAGGAATGTGTGTTCAAGTGTTTTGCTCATTTTCTAAGTGGATGGTGTTTTGTTTTTTAGTGTTGAGTTTTGAGAGTTCTTTATATATTTTCTCTTGTACTATTTATTATCTTTTCATTAATGGATTCTGCAGGATAAAAGTTTTTATGTGGTTCAAGTCCAATATATTCATTTTCTCATGGATTGGGTATTTGGTGTCAAGTCTAAAACTCAATGCCTGTTGAGGAGGGCACTTGTTGAGATGAGCACCTGGTGTTGTGTGTAAGAGATGAACCACAGGAATCTACCCCAAAAACCAAGAGCACACTTTACACACTCATTGCCTAGCCTTAGATCCTGAAATCTTAAATGTTTATTGTTATCTGAAAATTTTAGTTTTGCACCTTACATCTAAATTCATGATTCACTTGGCATTAATCTAATACATTTGAGATGTGGGTCAAGGTTAAATTTTGTACTTGTGGATGTCCAATTGCACCAATAACATTTGTTAAACTATGATATATCCATTTAATTTTTTCGCACCTTTATCAAAAATTAGTTGGGTGCATGTGAGCCTATTTTAGGATTCCCTTTTCTATTCCATTAACCTGTGTATCTGTTCCTTCATCAGTATCATGCTTGATATCTGGTACACTGATTCCTCCACTTTTATTATCTAAGCTTTCTTAGTTCCTTTGCTTCCATTTAAATTAAAAAAAATTTTAATGTTTATTTTTGAGAGAGAGAGAGTCAAAGTGCGAGCAGGGGAGGGGCAGAGAGCGAGGAGGACACAGAATCTGAAGCAGTGTACAGGCACTGAGCTGTCAGCACAGTCATGACCTGAGCTGAAGTCGGATACTTAACTGACTGAGCCTCCCTAGTACCCCTCCATTTAAATTTTAGAATAAGCTTGTCTATAAATACAAAAATCAATTTTTGGAATTTTGACAAGATTTGATCAAATCTGTTTATCAATTTGTGGAGAAGTGACATCTTTACTGCATTGGATAGTCCAATCCATGAACACAATTGATTTATTTAGAATTCCATGAAAAACATTTTTCTTTCATCATTGTTGCATACATTTCATCATACATGTCCTGTACATATTTTGTTAAATTTACACCTAAGTATTAAAGTTTTTTAGCAAATATAATTGTTATTGTATTTTTAATTTTGGTGTCTATATGTTCATTTTGGTGTGTAGAAAACAATTGATTTTTGTATGTTTATTTCATATCTTGCAACCTTGATTAATTCATGTATTAGTTTAACATTTTTTCTGTGTGAATTCCTTTAGATTTTCTTGGACAATCATGTCACCTGCACATCATAGCAGTTTTATTTCTTCTTTTTTGATCTGTACGTCTCTTATTTCCTATTTATGCTTTACTGCACTGGGTAGAATGTCTAGTACAATGTTGAATCAGGGTGGTGAGAGTGGGCATTCTTTCCTTTCTTCCAGTTTTAGGGGTAGAGTAGGCAGTCTTTTGTTGAAAGTATAATCTTAGCTGTAGAGATTTTTTAGATGTTCTATATAAAAGTGAGGAAGTTCAGCTCTAGAACTTTCTTTTTCAGAGTTGTTTTTTTCATGACTGATTACTGAGTTTTGTCAGATTTTTTTTCTGTATAGATTGATATGATTACTAATGATTTTTCTTCTTCAGCTTAGAATATAGTAGATAACATTGATTGAGTTTTAAATGTTGAACCAGCCTTGAATCTTTGGAATAGACCCCACTTGATCAGAGTTGTAATTATTTTTATGCATTGCTGAATTTTATTGGTAGTATTTTGTTAAGGGGTGTTACATTATATTTGTGAAGGATATTGGTCTATAACTTTCCTTTTTTTTAGTGCTATCTTTTATTATTTTTCTATCAGAGCAATACTAACTTGATAAAAAGAATTCAGTAATACTCCCTCCTCCTATATTTTCTGAAAGATATTGTGTATAATTAGTGTTGATTCATCCTTAAACATTTTGTAGAAGTTTCCAGTGAAAACATCTAGACCCTAGAGATTTCTTTTGGGAGGAATTTTTAATTTATGAGTTAAATTTCCTTAAGAATTACAATTATTTGAATGACCTATATCATACTAGGAGAATTGTTGTAGTTTGTGCATTTAGAGGAAGTATTCTATATCATCTAAATTGTCAAATGTACATAAAGTTTTTCACAGTATTCCTTTATCGCCCTTTTGATATCTGTAGGATCTGTATTGATTTCCCCTGTGTCATTTTTATATTGGTAATTTATGTCTTCTGTTTCCCATTCTCTTTATCACTATGCTTTTAGCTGGGTATTTTCTAATCAACCTGTCTTCCAGTTGCCTGTCAACTCTTTATTTGTATCCAACCTGCTATGAGTCATACATTGAATTTTTTTAAATTTTTAAGTGTTTGTTTATTTTTGAGAGGGGGTAGGGGCAGATAGAGAGGGAGACACAGAATCTGAAGCAGACTTCAGGCTCTGAGCTGTCAGCACAGAACCTAACGTGGGCCTCAAACTGACAAACCGCAAGATCAAGACCTGAGCCAAAATTGGATGCTTAACTGACTAAGCCACCCAGGTGCCCCATATATGTTGAATTCTTAATTGTCACTGATGTGTTTTTTCACTTCTAACATCAATATTTGATTCTTTCTGTGAACGCCAGTTCTCTGATAAATTTTCTGTCTCTAATACCTATTTTATATGTGGATCTATTTCTGTTATCTGTGCTTTTTCTGGGTTATGTTTTTTAGTATAATTAGTAATTTTTTAATTGAATGCCAAATACTATATATGAAAATGATATGATTCTACTTGAGATTGTCTTCTCCAGAGGAGATTTAATTTAGATTCTGAGAGATAGTGAACTTAAGGGAAGATCTAAATCTTTGAGACTGGGTGGAAATTTTTATAAGAACTGATGTATATCTTACTCACTCTTACTCTTATGGTATAGCCCTTCAGGGGACCCACTGAAAGCTTTAAGATTTGCCAATTAATGCATTCCATCAATTATAAATCTAAAAATGCCTTAAAGAAAAAAGGAGTATAGAATTTTTGGCTCACTTCAATGCATTTCCATTCCTTCTAGGAACTTAGCTCCCAAATGTTGATTGTATTTTTAGATATCTGTACCTTCAAAGAGGTGATTTATTGATTCTTTTAATCCAGAGTATTATCTTCCCAGTGGAAGGTTCTTTCTACTTAAGCAAGAAAATCTGTAAGTGGAACTACTTATGGATTTCTTTGAGATAGATAGAAGTTTATACCATGTTGCCTGTGTTTTCTCAATGAAGTAGAAATCTAGGTTCTAGGCTATGAAGTGAGAGTGCTTGGAATTTAATGACGGAACAGAGTGCTTGAGGAGAATGGCAAATGTTTGAAATAATTATTACGAGAAAATTGAAAGGGATGAGAACCAAGTAAAATTATTTGTTCCTTTTCCCAACATATGTTGTAGATGATCTCTTTTGTAAATAAACTGATCAACATCATTCCCTCATCCTAGGTGACCTGCTGAAATACTTAATGGAAAATGAAGATTGTATTCATTTATGCATTGTTGCATTTTCTGTTGAGGTGAAGACAGATAAAATAATACTTACTGGTCTTTTCAACAATCAAGCATATCATTCACCATCTCTGACCCTGTCAATATTAGACAACATTCTTCTCATGACCATTGCCGGCTCTAACGCTTCTTTAACAGTCTCCAATAAACCTCAGCCATACCCTAGACATAAAAAACAAAGTTCAACGTATGTTATTCTTTTTATTAAAATTTTATATTTTAAATGCATCTCTCCTACCCTATATGATTACATTTAGATAATTAAAAATACCTATTGATAGAAATTTATGTGTCTGCTGTACTGAGTTTCTGATATAGCTATTTTTTGTTTCTTCTTCAGATTGTCAAATGGATTCCAGGTGGCCTTAAATATACATTTTGGTATGGCTCTTTTGATCAGTGGCTTTTGTCTCCTGACAGTAACTGAACGAGTCACTAAGGCAAAGCACATCCAATTTTTGAGTGGGGTTTATGTCCCTGTATACTGGCTTTCTGCTCTACTGTGGGATTTCATCATCTTCTTTATTACCTGCTGCTTACTACTAGTAAGTATTAGATACAGCTTCTTGATTGTTCATTTTCTTTCTGTACCCCATGAAAAATTCCTATTTTCTAATTATTTAACTTAAAATGTAACTGTATTTAGAGATAGGACCTTCAAAGAGGTGATTCAGTTAAAGTGAAGTAGATAGGGTAGGTCCTAATCCAATCTGACTGGTATCCTTTATAAGAAGAGGATATTTCAACATACAAAGAAATGCAAGGAGTGTGCATGCACATAGTAAAGGACCATATGAGGACACAGCCAATAAGTGGCTATTTGCAAGCCAAGGAGAAAGATCTTAGAAAAACCAACCCTAAGAGGAAATGGCGGCAGAGCAAGAGGATGCTAGGCTCATCTCCTCCCACGAACACAACTTGATAACTATCAAATCATTCTAAATACCCCAGAAATCAACTTAAAGACTGACAGAACTAACTCCACAACTAAAGGGAGAGAAGAAGCATTCTCCCTACCTCACAGAAGGTAGGAAGTGTGGAGATGGTTTAGGGGAGAAACAGATAGCAGGTGCTGTGGATGGAGCCAGGGTCACCGAGAAGGGTGAGAGAGAGGAGAGCACACAGGGGAATGCACAAGGGAAGTGTTTCCCCCAAATCCATTGGCTGGGGAAAGAGTGAGTTCTGGTAACCAGCAGGGCTTAAATCCTGGAGTTTTATGTCAGGGGGCTTGGCTGGGATAGAGCCCTGAAGTCACTCTCCTGCTTCTGGAGAGAATGCAGACAAACAGCCTACGGGCAGATGATGTGGAAGAAGTAATCTGAAGAATGCCTGGGGCACACAGGGGTGGGATTATTTGCTGTTCTTGAGGGCATCCCTGACAGGTGGCATTCATGGAGATGCCTCTCCAGGGACAAAGGAGGTGGCTGGCCCCATTTTCCTCCACCACCCCCTTGGCTTAGACACAGAGCCACCTGGAAGAAGTGCGGTGCTGACAACGGGTGACTAACTTGCTGATACCAAGCCCCACACCCCTGTGCTCTAGCTGGAGTGCTCTTCTCAGTCCAGTTTGCCTTGGTCCAGCGTGGTGGGCCCCTGCCCTCGAAGACCAGCCAAGCCCTTGTCCACTCTATGTCTCTAAAACCTGGAATGTTAAAGGTCAGCAGGCTGACTGACGTAGAGCCCAGAGGACACTGTACTGCTCCTTGGAAAGAAGGCAGGAACAATCCAGAGGCAGACAGCATGGAAAAAGCAATCTGAAAAACACCTGGGACACACAGTGGGGAGACTGTTCGCTCGTCCAGTAGTGCTTCTCTGAGAGGCAACATTCACAGAAACACCTCTCTGGGGACAAAGGAGGTGGCAGGTGCCATTTCATTCACCTGCCCCTCATCGTAACACACAGCCACCTGAGGGAAGTGACACAGCACTGACACACAGGCTGCCTAACCTGCTTGCAAGTCCCATGTCCCTGTGCTTCAGCAGGACTGCCCTTCTCCATCAAGCATGTCTCAGTCCCAGCGCAGTGGGTCCCTTCCCCAGAAGACCAGCAGAAACCCCTCACCACACCATATCTCCCAACTAGAGAGTTCTGCAGGGCTTCAGTTCTAGTAGAAGTAGTATCAGGTCTCATTTAATAAGCAGACTAGAGCACACCTATTAAAACTCACCACACTTTGGCCAAGGACCAAACAGTGCCCACTGCAGGCAAGGGGAGCCTGTGCAGACAACTGGCCTGAGGGGTAGAACAGCCATAACACAGCACAGAGTGCATCCCACACACACCAGAGACAGTAAAGCGCCAGACTCTGGACGCTATCTGACCTCTCCTTCCTAAAGCCATTTAGTCTCAGGAATAAGAAACATAATAGGCTTTTCTAACACAGAGAAGGCAGGAGAGACTTGGAGAAAAATGCCAAGATGGAGGAATTCATCCCAAATGAAAGAACAAGTTAAGGCCACAGCCAGAGATCTAAGTGAGACAGATAAAAGTAACATGCCTGATGGAGAATTTAAAGCAACAATCATAAGGATATTTGCTTGGCTTGTGAAAAGAATGGAAGACATCAGGGAGACCCTTACCACAGAGATAAAAGAGTTAAAAAAAAGCCTGTCAGAAATAATGCAATGACTGAGATTGGAAACAGGCTTGATGCAGTGAACAGTGGACTGGAAGAAGCAGAGGAATGAATAGTGATATAAAAGACAAAATAGTGGAAAATAATGAAAATTAACAAAAGAGAGAAGAATCGTGGAACATAAGAATAAACTTAGGAAACTGAATGACTCTATCAAATGTTATAACACTTGTATTATAGGAGTCCCAGAAGAAGAAGAGAGAGAAAAGGGTACAGAAAATTTGAGGAAATAATAGCTCATAATTTCCCTAGTCTGAGGAAGGAAACACCAAAATCCAGGAGGCACAGAGAACTCCCAAAAAAATCAACAAAAGCAGACCAACACCAAGATATATTATAATCAAATTTGCAAAATAAAATGCTAAAGAAAAAAATCTCAAATGCAGCTAGACTTCAAAGACTTCAAAAGAAGTCCTTAACTTACAAGGGAAGACCCATAAGACTAGCTGTAGATCTCTTAACAGAATCATGACAAGACAGAAGGGAGTAACATGATATATTCAACATGCTGAATGGGAAAAAGCTGCAGCCAAGAATACTCTATCCAGGAAGGCTATCATTCAGAATAGAAAGAGACATAGAGTTTTCCAAACAAAAGTTAGTGTTTGTACTACTAAACCAGTCTTGCAAGAAATATTAAGAGGGACTCTTTGAGTGGAAAGGAGAGACCAAAAATCACAAAGGCAAGAAAGGATCAGAGAAAATCTCCAGAAACAATAGAACAAATAATAAAATGGCATTAAATACATATCTATCAATAATTATTCTGAATATAAATGGACTAAATGCTCCAATCAAAAGATACAGGGTGTCATAATGGATTAAAAGAAAAAGACCCATCTCTCTGCTGCCTACAAAAGACTCTTTTATTTTATTTATTTTTTGAATGAGAGAGAGAGAGAGAGGGCACAAGTGAATGAGTGGCAGAGAAAGAGAGAGAGAATCCCAGGAGGGTCAGAAGGAGGAGAGGGAGAGAGAAAGAGAGAAGGAGAAAGAGAGAGAGAGAGAGAGAGAGAGAGAGAGAGAGAGAGAGAGAAGTGGGTCTCCCCTGAAGTGGGGCTCATGTTTTTTGTGTTTTTTTTACCCAAAGTGGGGCTCAAGCTCTCTGGAATTGGGGCTCTTGCTCACCTGATGTGGAACCCAAACTCAAGAATCTGAGCCTGAGCCCAAGTAAGATGCTTAATGAGTGAACCACCCAGGGCCCAAGAGGCTTGTTTTAGAGCTAAAGACACAAGCAAATTGAAAGTGAAGGGATCAAGAAACATTAATTATGTAAATGGACCTCAAGAGTAAGCTGAGGTAGCAATACTTATATCTGACAAATTAGACACTAAGCCAAAGACTGTAATGAGATGAAGAAGGGCACTCTATCATAATAAAGGGGACAGTCCAACAAGAAGATCTGATAATTGTAAATATCTATGCATCCAACAAGAAAGCACCAAAATATATTAAAAAATAACAAACAAGAAATTCACTGATAATAAGACAGTAATAATAGGAGATGTTAACACCCCACTGACATCAATGTACAGGTGAACTAAACAGAATCAACAAGAACACAATGGTTGTGAATAACAGTATACCAGATGGACTAAATAGATATAATCAGAGTTGAAGGGGAAGGGGGAGGGGGGGAAAGAGGTGGTGGTGATGGTGGAGGGCACTTATGGGGAAGAGCACTGGGTGTTGTATGGAAAACAATTTGACAATAAAATATTATGGGGGAAAAAAAAGAATAGTCTATCCTAAAACAGCAGAATGCATACTCTTTTCTAATGCACACGGAACATTCTCCAGAATAGATCACATAGTAGGACACAAGTCAGGCCTCAACAAACATAAGAAGGTTGAGATCATACTGTGTATATTTTCTGACGACGACTCTACGGAACTTGATGTCAACTACAAGATAAAATTTGGAAAGACCACAAATACGTGGAGGTTAAACAACATGCTACTAAACTATAAACGGGGAAATCAGGAAAATCAAAGAAGAAATTAAGAGAAATACATGGAAACAAATAAAAATGAAAACACAACAGTCCAAAACCTTTGGGGTACAGCGAAAGCAGTCCTAAGAGGGAAGTATATAGCACTACAACAAAACTAAAAGGCAACCCATGCAACAGGAAGAGTATTTGCAAATGACATATCTGATAAAGGGTTAGTACCCCCAACCTATAAAGAACTTATTAAACTCAACACCCAAAAAACAAATAATCATATTAAAAATGTTTTTTTTTAACATTTATTCCTATTTTGAGAAACAGACTGTGTGAGCAGGGGAAGGATAGAGAGAGAAGGAAAGACAGAATCCAAAGCAGGCTCCAGGCTCTGAGCTGTCAGCACAGAGCCTGACACGGGCCTCAAACTCATGAAGTGTGAGATCATGACCTGAGCCAAAATCGGATGTTTAACCGACTGAGCCAGCCAGGTGCCCCCAAATAATCCAATTTAAAAATGGGCAGAAGACATGAATAGACGTGTGAAAAGATGTTTAATATCACTCAATATCAGGGAAACACGAAACTACAGTGAGATATCACCTCACACTTGTCAGAATGGCTAAAATCGACATCATGAGGAGCAACAGGTATTGGCAAAGATGTGTGGGAAGGGAAACCCTCCTTCACTGTTGGTAAGAAACAGTATGGAGTTTCCTCAAAAAGTTAAAAATAGAACTACCCCTACAATCCAGCAACCCAGAGGATTAAATAATGCTGATTCAAAGGGGTACATGCACCCCCACTGTTTATAGCAGCATTATCTACAGTAGCCAAATTATGAATACAGCTCAAGTGTTTGGAATGGAATATTACGGAATATTATTCAGCCATCAAAAGAATGATATATTGCCATTTGCAATGACATGGATGGAGCTAGAGGGTACTATGCTAAGTGAACTAAGCCAAAAAAAGGCATATAATACCATTCATATGATTTCACTCATATGTAGAATTTAAGAAACAAAACAAATGAGCATAGAGGGGAAAAAAGAGAGAGAGGCAAACTAAGAAACAGACTCTTAACTATAGCTAACAAACTGATGGTTACCAGAGGGGAGGTAGGTGAAGGGATGAGTGAAATCAGTGATGGAGATTAAAGAGTGCACTTGTGATGAGCACTTGTTGTATGAAGTGTTGAATCACTAAATCATACACCTGAAATATTACACTGTGTGTTAACTGGAATTTAAATAAAACCTTTTAAAAATTGCCTAAATATATTATGACACATTTATATAAAGGAATGATACTGAACTACTAAGAACTACTAGCAAAGTATATTTTTCTTATAAAAAGCCTTAAGTAATCAAAAATTTAGCCCATTATAAGAAAAAATATGTAAGTGCATGCAGTTAAAATAATCTGAAGTGATACGTGTTCACATTTTAATGGTGAAGTTCTTCGAGCTGTGAACTTTGAGTATTTTTGTATTTTCTTTATTATGCATATGTGCATTTTCTAGTTTTTCTACATTGAACATTCTCTATTTCTGTAATTAGAAAAACATGCTTGAATAAAATTTTGTAGAAATATTAATGAGAGAGAAAAGGATAGAAAAAACTAACTCTTCTGGCATCTTAATCTTGGACTTCCAGCCTCTAGAACTGTGAGAAAATAAATTTGTTGCATAAGCCACCAGTCCACACTATTTTTTATGGCAGCCCTAACAAACTACTACAGTGATGAAACATTGGAAGCAACCCATTATCAATCAAAAGTAAAACTCAAGGGAATCTTCTACAGCAATGATAAAGAGTGAACTACAGTTGCATTCATCACATGAATGAATCTCACAAACATAGTGCTGAGTGTAAGAATCCAGATTCAAAATATATATATTGTGTAATTACATTCATAAAAAGTTCAAAATACAGTTAATACATATTTTAGTATTTAGGAATGTATGCATATCATACTATTAAGAAATGTAAAGAAGTATTGAGAAAAGTCAGAATGGTGGTTACTTTTACAGGAGTTGAAGGAGTTCATGATTCATTTCTTTTGAGTACTGGTGTGGTGGTTGCCTGCCATGGTTTGTGATAATAAAATGTGATGTTTTATGCACTATTTGGGGCATGTGTTACATTTCATAATAAAGAAGTTGAAATATTTACTTGAAAACTTTGCATATTTATCTATAGCTCAATTTGGGTAGAATCTACGTGTTCACATTGCGCTGTCTTCTTTTCCACGAACAGAATATATTACTGATGCACGTTGGAATTCAACTTTTCCTTGAAATAACTTATGATTTGTGACTCTCAAGGATTTTAAGCCTTAAAACACAGAGATTTCTAGATCAGCCCAACTTTTATTTGACTACCTCATTGTATTTATTCTGTTGAAGTTTACAGAATGCTCATTCAGAAACAAACCAACCGTAGCCACAGATACTGGATCTAATTAACTATGACCTACTAATCCTTCCTATTGCTATTGCTACCACCAAAAGGGTATCAGTCATCAATTGCATAACTATTCCTAGCTTAACTGTATTATTTGCTGCTTGGTTGTCCTGCTATGTAATTGTGTAACTGCCTAAAGAGACGATGCTGACATTTGTGGAGAAACTGCACTTACTAACTGATGAGATACAGATTTCTAGAAATCTGTTTGCTTTAACAACTACCATCTTCCATTCAGTTTAGGTACCTCTAATTTTGTGCTTCAGGGTCTGTTTTTAAATTCCAGTGTTCATAGAGGCACTTTCTACAGTAGCCAAATCATGGAAAGAACCTAAATGTCCATCACCTGATGAATGGATAAAGAAGATGTGTTTATGTATGTTTATATATATATACACACTATGAAGTATTCATGGCAATGAGAAAGAATGAAATCTGGCCACTTGTAGCAAAGTGGATGGGATGGACCTTGAGGGTGTCATGCTAAGCGAAATAAGTCAGGTGAAGAAGGACAGATACCATATGCTTGCACTCACAGGTCTAACAGGAGAAACCTAACAGAGGACCAGAGGGAGGGGAAGGGGGAAAGAGAATTGGGGAGAGAAAGGGACACAAATCATGAGAGACTACTGAGTACTGAAAATGAACCCAAGGGCTGAAGGGGGAGGGGGCAGGGGAAGGGCATCGTGGTAATGGAGGAGGGCCTTATGGGGAAGAGCACTGGGTGTTTTATGGAAACCAATTTAACAATAAACTATTAAAAAATAAATACATTTCAATTAGAAAAAAGTAAGAAAGAGGCCCCAGAGTTGCTTGGGTGGATGTGATAGGAGTAGGGGAATAGAATGGGAACTGGAGACCTGGTTTAAAGGTATGATAGGTAATATATATAACCAGAGATAAAAATCTTCAGAGAAATAGACTCTCTAGAGAAATAATCTACTTTCTGAGAAAAGTGAGAGTTCACATTATTGGGGGAAAGTATACTGACTTTGCTTGTTAATTAAAAAATCATTCCAAGTAGAAAAAACATAAAGGGAATTATACTGGTTCTGCTCATTGAACTGTCCTCTGGTGAAACAGAGGTAGAAGTATCTTACTTCATGCTCCTAGGCTAAAGACCTTTTTAGAGGCTGATTTAATTAATGAATATTTCCATGCTAAATAGTGATGGGACTTGCTATCTCCTTCTCTAAACATTCTGGCTTGCATAATTTTGGCCCTTCCCCTTCACCTTGCCTTATCTCTGTGTCCTCTGTGTTTCAGGGAGTATTCAAATTCTGCCAATTGGATATTTACATCACAGATTACCATTTTCTGGACACATTGCTGATCTTCATGCTATATGGCTGGTCTGCCATTCCCCTCATGTACCTGCTGAGTTTCTTGTTTACTAGAAGTACTTCGGCCTACATCAAACTTGTCCTATTCAACTACCTTTCAGGCATTTTCAGTCTCCTCATAGATGCCACGATTCGATTCGGTAAGCATGGGGGCTTCACAAAATTTATCTTTCCCCAGAAGGCAGCAGTAAGTAAATAAATAAACAGGAATGGACTGAAGACATGAGTAGATAATTAAGTTCACAGTTTGGGGGAAACCCTCTACTCCTGTAAGCCCATAAAATTATTTTTGAGTGCCTCTGATAGCTGGGCACTGTACTAGAGCTGGGATCCTCATGCTGAAGTGATAGGACTGAACTTGACCTGCAGGTCTTTGACAAAATTCCTCCTCTCTATCCCCACCTACAGTAACTCCATCACATGACCTAAAAAATCTGTTTTGCAACAGATATGATAAATTTTAGGAGCATTTGTCCTGAGACTCATTTGTGAGAGAGAGAGAGAGAGAGAGCAGCTTTCTTCTTTGAAGGGCAGGCCTCACAAAGTTGGAATAAATTCTATCTCAACTATATGAGGCCATTATTATCTTTAAAAATGTTATTCCTTGATGTTATGGCAGTTCATAGTGAGGTGAAGAGAGGGAAGAAAGGAATCTTGAATTCTTGGGAAAGGCTAACAGTTTTGTTCAAGGAGCTTTCATTGTGTGGGTGTCCTTCCCTAATTCAGTGAAAGGGTACAAGTGCATGAGGGTCCTAACAAGATTTTCCAGGAAGAAAATCTGTATATGCATCTGAGATGCATATAATTACCTAAGCCAGTTTTCCTTCCTTCCAGGCCTGCTTTTATTATTCTTGAATTTGTATCTCCTCATTTTCCTTCTCTGATTTTGAGATTCGGGGAGATATTCACTAAAATGGTCACTGTTGAAAATAGAATTGTGGATTCACCCTCTACTGTGCATTTCAGCTGGCCCCAACACTTCCCCCACATCCTCCTTCTCTGTCGTTGCTCCACAAACATGTCTCCCATCTTGTTCCTTAGCCCTTCACTGGTCACAAAAGAATTGCCTGTAACTTCCTTTGAGAATGAATCGTTCATATGCATAAGACTTAAGCCTCTGCAGAGCAGATGAAAAAAAAAACTTGTTAACAGACCTTACCACTCATTTTCACATAGGAATACCCAAATTATGGAAAGCGAATGTCTGTATTTTTGCAGATGTGTACAAAGACAAGTGTTTGGACACATATTTTATGATGTGAGGAAGACTCACCTGAAAGCATTTGAGTTTCTGAGCCCTAATCTAAAATGAAGTAATTATTGAAAGATATGTATTTATTGCCGTTTATTATTTGCTTTCTGGTTGTTTCTCAAGTTTATCTCCAATCTTTTCTTGTCTTTCTCTCTTTCATCTTTTCCTGATTTTCTTTAGTGATATATTTGGAGTTCTTTCTCTTTATTCTTTGCATATTTATTAGTGGTTTTCGATATACGGTTGCCATTAGGGTTTTTATATAAACTCTCCTGCATGTAGCAGTCCGTATTAAAGCACTGTCTGTTTAACTTTGAACCCATTCCTTTCTCTTCTCCCCATGTTTTAGGTATATTTTATCATATCCTTTTTTGTGAAATTAAATACAACTTAAGATTAATTCCAGGGGAGCCTGGGTGGCTCAGTCAATTAAACATCAGACTTCGGCTCATATCATGATCTCATGGATGGCCGGTGGGTTTGAGCCGTGCTTCAGGCTCTGTGCTGACAGCTCAGAGCCTGGAGCCTGCTTCAGATTCTGTGTCTCCCTCTCTCTCTGACCCTCCCCAGCTTGCATTCTGTCTCTCTCTCTCTCAAATATAAATAAACATTAAAATATTTTAAAAAATAAAATTAAAGAGGCGCCTGGGTGGCTAAGTCGGTTAAGTGTCCGACTTTGGCTCAGGTCAGATCTCACGTTCGTGAGTTCGAGCCCCGCATCAGGCTCTGTGCTGACAGCTAGCTCAGAGCCTGGAGCCTGCTTCCGGTTCTGTGTCCCCTTCTCTCTCTGCCCCTCCCCCTTTCATGCTCTGTCTCTCTCTGTATCAAAAATAAATAAAACATTAAAAAAATAAAATTAAATAAAAAATAAAATTCATTCCATAGCCACACTATTCACATGTCAAGTCCTCAGAAGCCACATGTGTATAATGGTGCAGCTACGGAGCTCTTCCATATTTATAAAAAGATAATGTTGGTGTATATAATTAGCGCCATTTTTGGCATCTGCTCAATTAGTCAATATCCTGAATTTTTCAGTCTGAATCAATTATTTGTCTCTATCAACTCAAAATCTACCCATGACAGAATCACCATGGCTTGGGCACTTGAAGATTTGCTTCGTGGCCATCTCTTTTTGTCCAACATGTCTTCTATGAAGTTTCTGTTTAGACTGGCCTATTATCCTCTTTCTAAAAAAACTGAATTCATTACAAAATTTTATATTGTCATTTAATAAATTAAGCATATTCGTTCATATCTCCAGGAACTTAGTCTCTAATAATTGTTCAAATCAAATGCATTCTTTATAGAAAGTATAGTCTGGTTCCCTTGAAGATTTTTCTCTTCTCAAACATGTCATATTTTCCTCATCTCTTCCCTACTGTTGAATTCTAAGCTATATCTCTGACCTCTACTTTACTCCCTTAGTTGATAAATTAGGATTAGAAATGTAAAAAATAGTAGTGGTTTCCTATCCACATCAGGTGCCAATAAATCATATCACATTGACACCCACTTCACCAAAGAGACTTTTCAGAACTATGCAATTATCAACACCAACTGTGTTGCTGGATGTTGACCAGAACAAACTTTTTGGGTAGTAATTAGTATTCTTCAAACATAATAATTTGTTTTTTAATTCCCGAGTCTGTTTTAGTCACCCTTGGGAGATTTGTTGTCCTAAGGATAGTTCATTTCCTATAACCTAATTTTATCATCTTTTTAGAAGTTCAACATAAGATGTCAAAAGCCACCAGAGACTTCATACTTAATCTATTACTGCTCTTTCCCAATTACAACCTTGCAAAGTGCATCGATGACTATTTTACTTTCTACCAGATAAAGAAATGGTGCTCTGGAAATAAACCTCCTGTCTACCTGAATTGCAGTAAAGAAAGTAAGTATCATTAATCTTAAAGGAAAGACTGCCAATAATGTTTCCAGCAAAAATGGGTTTATTGGGGAATGGGAGAGAATTGCAATACAAGACAAGCAAGTTACAGCAAACCATAGGCAAGTCTCACAAACATTATTATTTTAGAGAAGAGCATTATTTAGGAGGAAAGAGGAAATTGGGAGGGGTCCATTGGGGAGAGAAGCAAGAGTTCAGGGTGATGATGGTTTCTCATGGGCTCAGCTGCAGGGATGGTCAGTTTCTTATAGGAGATACAATGTACTTTTTTGTTGTTGTTGGGGCCTGCAATCTATGATTCTTTCCTATTAAGGATTCTTCTGATGGGTGTACAATTGACAATTCTTATAATTGACAAGTGGCAAGGTTTGAGAGTTCTGCCTGCTGGCCTCCTGATTCCACCTTAGTGAGGCTTCCCTTTATTAATTTTCACAGTTTTCTTGGAGTCCCTAAGCCTAAAAAATTAGTCTCAGGCTTAGCCTATGAGACATGTGGAGAATTAGCCCTTATTTCAAAGGAGAGAGTCAGGACACATATTCAATACATAAGTCATTTTATAGGGCTGGAAGAAAGCCTTTGTAAAAATAAAACCTCAAAAACAAAGCCAACTTAAGTTTAAAGTAGTCATCAGATGTAAGCATAAGAGCAACGAATAATCAACCACATAGTAACTACATTATTTTAAATTGTCAAAACCTCAAGTTTTGTTTTTATACTCACTTTGAGGAAAGTGATTGTGCCCTAGGCCACATAGCTTTTGTGGTCCAGAACTGAGATTCACAGCTATGTTCCCTCATTGCATAATGCATTTCATCTTTGGGAAAGAATCTCCATGGGAAGAATTTGTATGATACTTACTTTTGTTACTTCTAACTACTTTCACCACTCATAAGCACCCACACTCATATGAAGAAATGGATAAAACCCATTCTCCAGTGTCTAATATAGTATCTGCACAGAGATGCTATAAAAATAAATAAATAAATAAATGTCAGGATGTGGTGATTTGGATGGTAAAGAGCAGTACAATAGAGAAAAGAGCCAGAAAGGAGAGTAAGAGAAAGGAGAACAATGTTGCTGATTCCTCAGAAAGAGTGAACATTTACTTTAACTGTAGAAATCCCCATGGTGGTGCTGCCTGGGTGGCTCAGTTTGTTAAGCATCTGACTCCTGGTATCAGCTCAGGTCTTGATCGTAGGGTCATGAGTCCAAGCACTGGGTGCCATGCTGGGCATGGAGCTTACTAAAATTAAAAAATTAAAAAATAAGAAAGAAAAAGAAAAAAAGGAAGGAAGGAAGAAGAAGAAATCCTCATGGTGGCACTGTATCATTTATTAGATAATTTTGGAAATATCTTATTTTGGTGAAAGTGGGCAGAATGAGAAGGACGGGAATACTTAGTAGCAAACCAGATCCTACCTAGAGTAGTAGTTGATGACCTCAAAGGGAAGGTCAGTATTCACAACTGTAAACTGTATGGCAATACACTTTAGCAGATGGGATGAGATGGAAATAAAATTGAAGAGAAACATTTCATGTAAAATCTAGTGACATGGAAAGTCACATATTACTGAGTCTCTGTAGAAGCAGGGACTGTTTTATACAGTAATGCAGAAGCATTCCAGTTTCTCCATATCCAAAACAACAATTGTTATTTTCAATTTGTTTTGATTACAGTCTCTCTAGGAGTTATGTAGTTGTATCACACCGTGTTTCAATCTGCATTTCTCTAATGACCAGTGAGTTTTGAACATCTTTTAATGTGCCTGTTGTCAATTTGTATACCTTTTTCATAGAAATGTCTATTCAAGTTCTTTGCTCATTTGAAATTGGGTAATTGGTCTTTATATATTCTGGGAAATAGACCCTTCTTATATGGGTTGTAAATATTTTCTCCCATTCTGAGAGCTATCATTTCACTGTCTAGCTAGTGTCCTTTAATACACAGTAGTGTGCCATTTTGATGGAGTCTAGTTTATTCTTTTTTTATATATACTTTAGGTATCTCTTGTCTAATCAGAGGTCACAGAGATTTACTCAGTGTTTCTTCCTAGAAGGTTTATAGTTTTAGCTGTTACAGTTGGGTGTTTGATCCTTTATTCGTTGATTTCTGTATATAGTGTGAGACAGGGTTCCAACTTTGATTCTTCTACACATGGATATCCAGTTCTTTCAGGACCATTTGTTAAAAAGACTATTCATTTCCTCCACTTAATTAACATGGTGCTCCTGTTGAAACCAGTTGACCTCAGAAGCATGGGTTAATTTCTGAACTCTCAAGTGTATTTCATTGATCTGTATGTCTGTCCTTGTTTCAGAATCACCCCCATCATGATTACTTTAGCTTTGTGGTAGGCGTTGACATTGGAACTTGGCTATGTCTTGATATTTATTTTGCAATTCCTTATGCATTTAAGAATTCCCTTTTTCGGGGGTGGGGGACACCTGGGTGGCTCAGTCGGTTAAGTGTTCAACTCTTGATTTTGGTTCAAGTCATGATCTCATGATCTGATCTCACGATCACTGACAGTGCAGAGCCTGCTTGGGATTCTCTCCCTCTCTCTCCAGTCCTCCCCTGTTTGTGCTCTCTCTCTCAAAATAAATAAATAAACTTAAAAAAAAAAGAATTCCCTTTTTTTAAGATACAAAAAACAAATCTAGTAGGATTTAAACAAATTTTATTTTATTTTTTTCTTAGAGAGAGGAAGAGAGTATTCATGTATGCATGTGCGAGCAAAGGAAGAACAGAGGGAAAGAGAGAGAGAGAATCTTAAGCAGGCTCCACAGCCAGTGTGGAGCCCATCATAGGACTCGATCTCACAACACTGGAATCATGACCTGAGCTGAAATCGAGTCAGACACTTAACTGATTGAGCCACGCAGGCACCCTAGAATCTACTAGGACTTTTATTGACATTGCTTTAATTCTATGTAACAATTTTGAGAGATTTAATATCTTTGTAATTGTGATTGTACAATCTATGAACTTGGTACATTCCTTTGCTTATTTAGTTTTAGCCATCCATCTATTTACTTGGTTTAAAGGTATTACAGATATGTTGTTAACACTATTCCTACATTATCTTTTGATGCTGTTATAAACAGTATCACTTTTGAAGAATCATTTTTTATTGTTTCTTGCTGATACAGAGAAATAAAGTTGAAAGAGCTCATTTTTTGTATTAAACTCCCTAAATTATTCTATTAACTTTAACAACTTATGAATAGATTATTTTTCATTTTCAGTGGTATGCTCAAAGCAGTTGCTAATAAAGACACTACTTTTACTGCTTTGTTAAGGACATATAATTTGGATATAATCAAAGTAGTGATCCGGACATCCACTTTCACTCCAATTTCAGAGAGAACATCATCCCTGATACTGATTATAGGCCCTATTTCACCCAGCTTTGATGAGTCAGAACTGAGATGCAAAGGGATCCTAGGGGCTTTTTAAAAATTTTTTTTAATTTATTTTTGATACAGAGAGAGACAGAGCATGAGAGGGGGAGGGGCAGAGAGAGAAGGAGACACAGAACTGGAAGCAGGCTCCAGGCTCTGAGCTAGCTGTCAGCACAGAGCCCGATGCGAGGCTTGAACCCACGAACATGAGATCTGACCTGAGCCAAAGTCAGAGGCTCAACTGACTGAGCCACCCAGGCACCCTGGGATCCTAGTTTTTGAATTAAGAAAGTTTTTTTTCTATCCTGTGTTTAGTAAATATTTTTTTTAAATCATAAAAACTGTTCAGTTTTATTTAAGCTTCTGTTGAGGTGGGCAAATAGTATTTCTGTGTTTTACTGAATTATATATTTTGTTGAATTACAAAAACTGATTTTCTAATGTTAAATAATAAAAATATTAGACTGAATAATTACACATGAAAGTTATTGATCATGTTTTGTAAATAAAGATGGATATATTTGGGTGTCCTATTAATAATTGGGGAGAGAAACTGAGTTTTTGTAGAATCCTTTTATTCTACCTAAATTTTCAAAATGGAGTAAATTTGTTTATAATATCTGCTGGTATTTTTTTAACACTTGTGAATTCTATAGAACTTATCATTTTCATTTATGATATTCTGAATTTTTTCCACCTACATTTTTTCTTGATAAATCTTACCAAAGTTTTATCAATTATTTTAGTCTTTTCAAGAAACAAGTTTCAAGGGCACCTGGGTAGCTCAGTCAGTCACGTGTCTGACTCGATTTCAGCTCAGGTCATGATGCAACAGCCATGAGATCAAGCGTCACATCTGACTTTGTGCTGGGTATGGAGCCTGCTTAAGATTCTCTTCCTCTCTGTCCCTCTCCTGCTTGGTCTCTCTTCTCTTTCTCTCAAAAATAAAAAAACAAGCTTTCCATTTTGTTGATTCTTCTTATTGCAAGTTTGTTGTCAAAATTATCAATTTAAGTTCCTTATTATTTTCTACATTTCCCATTTGGGGGGATTAATTTTCTAACATCGTAAGATGGATTCTTAAACCATTTCTTGCCAGCCTGTGTCCTTTTCATGATAATGATGGATCTCAGTGGAGTTTAGAAAGTTTGTATTTTTCTTGCTTAGATTTTTTTAACTTCTTTTTTCTGTGAGTTGATTTCGCATAACTTTTATAAAATTCTCATCTTGGGAAGACACCATTTTTGAGAAAAACAACTTAGAAGATGGAATTATCCATTAGAAGCTTGATGATATGCAAAAATAAGGAAAATATAGCAATAATGGACGGTACTGCGGAAACAGAAGGTTATCAGGCAATCGGAAAACTATCCACGTCACCACCGCACTACCATCAGCAGGACATTTATGAAAGAATTACATTTCACTCTGCCAACAGATATCCTTTCATAAACTAAGCAACCAAGGAATCAGCCCAAACTCCTCACCACTCCATGAAATTATTGTTTTGATGGTTCATGAAAATTCCCAATTTACAACAAAGATAACCAACATTCATATAAAGCTAGTATGGCAAGACAAAAATAAAAATAACAGATACTAGAAAATAAAATTTAAAGAACCACAGAATTACTTAGAAATATACCTGTGGTGGGGTGACATGTGGGGAGCAAATATGGCTAAACATTAACGTAGTTGATACTAGGTGGAGGGAATGGTCTTTTATTAGTATTTCAATTTTGCTTTATGTTTGAAAAAAAATTTTCGATGATAACACAGGGAAAACACACTCCAGTAGACTACACAGCACAGAGCATGATACTATTCCTATAAAGTTCATATTTAAGAATTAAAATTTCACTTACTTACAATACAACTTTATATATTTACACATTTCATATATACATATGTATATGCATATGTATATATATATATATATAAAATGATCTACTTGTATTTAAATAAAACAGGAATGCAGAATACAATTCATCATAGTGGTTACCCGTGGAAGATGGAAAAATATGAAGGAGCATATAAGTATTTTAAAATTATTTTATAAACTCTTAATTTGGATCCTGGGTTCATAGATTCTATTATGATATTATGCTTTAAATTGATACATATGTAGCATATGATATGTATGAATCAAGTATTTCTTCTTTAATATTCTAAAGTACGAGGAATGGAAAAGGTGAAATAATACTAGATTTGATGGTCTAAGCTGGAATCTCAAAGGATCCCCTGATAAATTATTAGGCTTTATAAGCCTAATACATTGTGGTTGATTAATGCAAAATAAATACAAACAAGACATTCAATTGCATTTCTATACATCAATTGCAAACATATAAAATATGGCTGTTAACCATGGAACAATTTCAGCAAGAAAATAAGGTAGGATTGGATTTGTAACTGAAACTATAAACTGATAAGGTGAATCTATTTTGATAAAAATAAATAATGGATAGAAGAAAATTCTCCATAGAGTTTCAATCAATGTAGATATTCCAACCTCTAGTAGGAAGAGGATAACTTCCCACTCCTTATTTGTGGGATGTATATTTTTACTTCCTTCCAGAGAATAGAGAGTACAGAAAGGGAGGGGAGGGATTAACTTTACAGCAGAGAAAGCTGACAAACACAATCTCAACCAGGTGATCAAGGTCAACATTAACAGTGACAAGTGTGTACGTTTTGTTGTTGTTGCAATAAAAATGTCTTTTTACTTCTGAGTTTCCTCCCCCAAATCCATAATCCCAGTCTAATAATGAAGAAGAGAAAAAGAAACCACTAGACAGTTCCCAATTGAGGGATGTCCTACAAAATACCTGACCAGTACTCCTCAAAACTGTCAATATCATAAAAAACTAAAATCTGAGAAACTGTCACAGCTAAGAGGAACCAAAGGGAACATGACTACTAAATGTAGTATAGGATTCTGGACTCGTTCACAGAACAAACAAACAAAAAAAGAACACTATGTTTAAAAAAAAAAAAGGAATCCTGAAAATGTCAAGGACTTTTGTATGTTGCTATTAGGGAAAGCACATGCAGAGTATATGGAATTCTCTATATTGTCTTTATAATTTTTTTGTAAATATAAAACCATTCTAAAATGTTGGATTTTTTTTAACGGAGGGAGAGTATATAATTTTCTTATAATAGAAATTCTGGACTTTTTACTCAACTTCTCAAGACAGTTCCAGAAGTATCACTAATGGTCATTTTTACCTTTTAAAAGCAAAATGTTATCTTTTGCAAGAGTACTTGCACTTTAATACCTACTTCTCCTTAACAGTTTAAGATTTCACACTTTTGAAAGGACTTCAAGCATTTTTTCATGGCATGTAATAATTAATAGGCAAATCAGTAAATAAATTAATATTCATATGCTTACTTGAGTACTATACATTATATTCGTGAAATTAGCCTTCAGAATTCATTGTTGAATATGGGTGTCGCAGGATAATCACTTCTCACCCTCCAAATAGTTTACTTGTCTCAGTGTAGCCCAGTATTTGATTCTACCCTACATTTCTTATTTACTGTTTTCTCAGGCCTTGTTCACGGTGTCAGTGTTTTGTACTAAGATCTCTTTCTCTCTCTCTCAGATACTGCAAAAAATGTTTATTCTTTGGGAGAGAAAATGATTGGAAAGTACATGATTATAATGAGTATCACAGGCTTTATTTGCCTTTTCTTGCTTTTCTTTTTGGATACTACTTTGTGGAAGCTAAGAACATTTCTCAGTCAATATGTCTACTTTGGTATCTATAAGACATTCAAGAAGGTGAGTAATTAAGCATGATCCTTAAGAATAACTCCAAGAAAAGGGAACATTAAGCCTGAAAAGCATGTATCTATATATGACTATCTCAGTTATGGGTAAAAGAAAAATCAGTGTTCACAGAAATATGTTTTCTTAAATAAACTTTATTGAGGTTTAATTTACCTACAATAAACTGCATTTGTTTTTATTATTTCAAAGCCCCAAATTTTGTGTTTACTAATTTCCTTTATTGTTGACTATTTTCTCTTTCATTGATATTTTATCTTTTATCTTCTAAAAATTTTTCTTTCTGCTGTTTGCTTTTGGCTTACTTTTCTCCTTCTAGTTTCTTAATGGAAAGACTGAAACTACAGGTTTTAGGTCTCTCTTCTTTAATAATACAAATATTTAAAGCAAAACATTTCCCTGTAAAGAGTCCTCTAGATGTACCCTGAAAAAATTTGATTTTGTACATTTTCATTATCATTCAAATGCTTTATTTTTTATATTTCCTATATGATTTCTTTATCCATGGATTACTTTAAAAGTCTATAAATAAATGTCAAAATATTTGGAAAGTTTCTAGATATATTGTTATTGATTCCTAGTTTAATTTCTTTGTGGTTAGAAAAACATACTCTGTCGTCCTTTTTAAACCACTGTTAATTGCTGTGTGGCTCAGCATGTGATCAATCAGGATTGTGCCATGTGCATGTGAAATAAATGTGTACTTTGCATTTATTAGTTGTAATGTTCTATAAATAGGTTATGATAGTTGATATGATTGCTATACACCTAGTCTCTAACTGATATATTTTTGTCAGACTTATTTTTCAATTGCTAAGGAAAGTGTAAAATCTCTAATTCTGGTTATAGGTTTATTTCTCCCTTTAATTCTGTCATTTTTAAAAATATATTTGAATCTCAATCATTAAGCCAATAGACATTATTTTATGTCTTTCTGATTAATTAAAATCTGGAGTATCACTGGTAATGACATAACATCTCTGGTAATAGACTTACTTAAGTCCATTATTTTTGGTCTTAAAATCTATTTCCTGTGACATTAATATGGCACCTTCAGTCTTGTACTTCCTTCTCCTGGTATGCCATTTTACATACTGATTTTCACTATTTATTTACTCTTACTGTATTATTTATTTATTCTCACTGTAAACAGCTTATAGTTATGTCCTAACTTTTTATCCATTCTGATATCTCTGCCTTTTCAATAAAAGCATTTAACCCTTCATTGGTAAGTTTTTAGTTCTATCTACCACATATAATATTAGTGTTCTGTTTGTCCCTTCAGATTGTTGTTCCACTGCTTTCCCATTTTTGCTTTTCCTTGGGTTACTTGAATATATTTAGAATTCCACTTTAATTTTTCAATTTGCTCTTTAGCTATACTTCCATACTTATCTTTAATGGTGCAGGGTTTACAAAATAACATATAGTTCATTTTTTATAGTCTGTTTAGAGTTAATATTGTAAAATGTTCAAAATGTGAAATGATAATTGTCCGTTTCAATTCTTCACTATCATTATAGTTTTTAATGGTATAGTTGGTGTATGCCTTACATCTATATATGTCATTGTGTTATTAACCATGAAAAATAATACTATATTTTGACTTAAAACATTACGTATTTCAAACTAAGTAATAGAAAAAAATGACTTCATATTCACCTAGATATGTAGCATCTGGTGCTGTTCATTCTTTCCTGGGTTGCCCTCTGCGATGGTTTTCCTTTAGACTGAAAACTTCCTTAAGCATTTATATAAGAACTAGTGAAGCACTCTGTTAGTTTTATTTTATCTGAAAATATCTTTATCTTCATTTGTGGAGTATATTTTTGCTTTCATTAGAAGTCTGGGTTGATAGTTGGGGTTTGTTTGTTTTTCTGGGCACCCTCCATGTGATATCATTTATCTTCTGATTTATTTCAAATAAGAAGAGGTAGTCATTCAAACCGCTTTCTCTTTTATGTAATGCACTGCTTTCCTTTGAATGTTATATTTAAGGGGCGCCTGGGTGGCTCAGTCGGTTAAGCGTCCAGCTTCGACTCAGGTCGTGATCTCATGGTTTGTGGGTTTGAGCCCCGCGTAGGGCTCTGTGCTGACAGCTCAGAGTCTGGAGCCTGCTTCAGGTTCTGTGTCTCCATCTCTCTCTGACCCTCCCC
Organism: Suricata suricatta; assembly: GCF_006229205.1. NCBI lineage: Eukaryota > Metazoa > Chordata > Mammalia > Carnivora > Herpestidae > Suricata > Suricata suricatta. The sequence continues at coordinate 15,733,564 of NC_043707.1, forward strand.
TTCTCACGCTGTCTCTCTCTGTCTCTCAAAAATAAATACAAACAAATAAAAACAAAAACAAAAATGAATGTTTTATTTAAGAGTTTCTCATTATCTTCGGTTTCCACCAGTTTGAATATTATATACTAAGGCATGATGCCGACTTGGCTAAGCCAGAAGCTTATTTTCCAGAATCCCCTTCCCTGTATTAGTCCAGTTTGTAGTTGTTGTTATTGTTGTTGTTGTTAACATTATTGATTTTCGTGAGGCAGAGAGAGACAGTCATGAGCAGGGGAGGGGCAGAGAGAGAGGGACACACGGAATCGGAAACAGGCTCTAAGCTGTCAGCACAGAGCCCTTCGCAAGGCTGGAATCCATGAACTGTGAGATCATGATCTGAGCAGAAGTCTGACAATCACCCGACTGAGCCACCCAGGCGCCCCCCAGTTTAGAGCTCTTAAGGAAAGAGATTCTCATGAGATTTGGAAAGCGGAATTGAAGCAGACATAGACTCATTCTTACAGCAGCTTATCTCTCTCCTTAACTTGTCCACTCCAGCCTTTACTAATAGCTGTGCATAATGCCACTAAAAAGACTATCATCCACATAACTCTAGTCACAATTATTTACTTAGGATAAGTCGGGGAATGGCAAGGTTATTCCCATGATTAGATTCTTTCTTTTCTTTTTCAAATACTTGTTTGTTTTATTGCCATGTTTAATAAACAAAGTAATGAATATCAAGCAATTCACATTACTGCATTTTTCCTGTACATGTTTATATTTTACTTTTTTTATTAAGTTTTAAATTTTAATTCCAGTATAGTTAACATAAAATGTTATATTAGTTTCAGATGCACAGTAGAGTGATTCAAAACATTCTATGCATTACTCAGTGCTCATAAGTGTACTTTTTTAATGTTTATTTCCTTCCTTCCTTCATTCCTTCCTTCCTTTCTTCCTTTCTTCCTTTCTTCTTTTCTTTCTTTCTTTCTTTAGAGATTGTGCATGCAGGTGGGGAGGGGCAGAGAGATAGGGACAGAGAGAGAAAATCCCAGGCAGGCCCCACGCTATGAATGCAGAGCCCAACCCTACGAACTGTGAGATCATGACCTGAACCGAAATCAAGAGTTGGACACTTAACTGACTGAGCCACCCAGGCACCCCTATCTTGAGGTATCTTTAACGGATAAGTGTACTCTTAATCCCCTTCACCTATTTCACTCATACCCCGGCCCCCACCAACTTCCCCTCTGACAACCATCGGTTCTCTGTAGTTAAGAGCTTCTTCGTCAGCTTCTTGGTTTGTTTCTCTCCTTTTTTTTCTTTATTGTGTTTCTTAAATTCCACATATGAGTGAAATGTTATGGTGTTTGTCTTTTTGACTGAGTTATTACGATTAGCATTATACTCTCCAGCTCCATCCATATTGTTGCAAATGGCAAGATTCTATTCTTTTTTATAGCTGAGTAATATATATACACATATATATAACTTCTTTATCCATTTATCCATATAGAGGTACATATATAAAAGTTACATTTATGCACATACATATAAAATATATATGCATACATACATATATAAAAGTTTTATATATAAATATATTTTTATATACATATATAAGACTTCTTTAGGGGCGCCTGGGTGGCTCAGTCGGTTAGGCCTCCGACTTCGGCTCAGGTCAGATCTCACGTTCATGGGTTCGAGCCCCGCGTCAGGCTCTGTGCTGACAGCTAGCTCAGAGCCTGGAGCCTGCTTCCGGTTTTGTGTCCTTCTCTCTCTGCCCCTTCCCCTCTCATGCTCTGTCTCTCTCTGTATCAAAAATAAATAAAACATTTAAAAAAATTAAAAAAAAAAGACTTCTTTACCCATTCCTCAGTTGATCTTTCCATATTTTGGCTATTATAAAAAATGCTACAAAAATGTAGCTGTGTATGTATCCCTTTGAATCACTGTTTTTGTATTCTTTGGGCAAATACCTAGTAGTGCAATTATTGGATCACAGGGTAGTTATATTTTTAACATTTTGAGGAACCTCCATACTGTTTTTCATAATGGCTACTTTACTCTGCATTCCCACCAAGGGTATACATGTGTTTCTTTTTCTCCACATGCTTGCCAACAGCTGTTGTTTCTTGTGCTGTTGATTTTAGTCAGGGATTACTCTTGTTGGGAATCTCTTATAAGTGATAAATGTTTTTCTCCTGATGATTTCAAGATTTTCTCCTTGCCTTTGGCATTCAGCATTTTTTCTATGTCTGTGTACAGATCTATTTGTATTTATTGTACTTGGTATTCAAGTACAATACTATGGATACATATAATGTTTTTTATGAAATTTAGGGAGTTTCAGCCAGTTCTTTAAGTATTTTTCTGCTTGCTTCTCTCTTTTCCATTTGACAGTCCCATTATGTGTAGATTGATGCACTAAATGGTATTCCACATTTCTCTGAGGCTTTATTCATTTTTCTTGATTGGTTTTTCTCTCCATGCTTCAGGTTTCATACTCGCTGTGTATCTATCTACAAGTTTCCTTATTCATTTTTTCTGACAGATCAAATTTGTTATTAAGCCCTTCTAGTGAGTCTTTATTTTTATTTTTTTTAATTTTTCTTAATTTAAATTCTTTGTTACCAAGTTGGTTTTCATATAACACACAGTGCTCTTCCTTGCAAGTGTCCCCCTCCACAACAATCACCCCTTGCCCCTTCCCCCCTCCCTCCTCAGCCCTCAGTTTGTTCTCAGTATTCAAAAGCCTCTCTTGATTTGCCTCACTCACTCTCCCCAGCTCTTCCTCCCCCTTTCCCCTTCCCATGGTCCCCTATTAGGTTTCTCCTGCTAGACCTATGAGTTCATTTTAATTACACTTTTCACATCCAGAACTTCAACCTGATTCTATTTTTTTTATCTTGCTATCGTTAATGTTGATTTGAAAAACACATTGTCATAATACTTCCCTTTATCCCTTCAAGCATGGTTTCCTTCTTTTGAAAATATGTATAGTGGCTACTTTGAAAGTCTTTGTCTTTTAAATCTTACATCTGGTCATTTTCATAGGCAGTTCCTATTGCTTGCTCTTTTTCTGTGTATGGAACACAGTTTCCTCTTTCTCTTATAATTTTTGCTGAGCTCTGGATATTTTGTTTGTTTGTTTACTTATCTACTTATTTATTTTAGAAAGAGGCCTTTTTTAGAGAAAGAGAGTGGGAGGGCAGAGGGGGAGAGAGAGAGAGAGAGAGAGAGAGAGAGAGAGAGAGAGAGAGAGGGAGAGAGAGAGGAGAGAGAGAGAATCTTAAGCAGGCTCCACACTCAGCATGGAGCCTGATGCAGGTCTCACTCCCAGAATCCTGGGATCATGACCTGAGCTGAAATCAAGAGTCAGACACTCAACCAACTCAGCTACCCAGGCACTCCTGAATATTTAATATGTACACATAATAAATATGTATTGGTTCTCTAGGAACTGTCCTTTCCTAGGGAACTTTTGTCATTTGCTAGTTTGTCTAAGTGACTGGCTGGGATGTTTTTGTGAAGTCTATTTTCCTTGTAGTGTGAAGCCTCTGTTATTGTTCCTAAGGATCCAGACCTGGGCATGGGGGCAGTAACCGTGGAATAACAGTAGTTTGAAGGTCTCTTTTTGTCTCTTTCCATATCCACACCCAACTGTTAAGCTCCACTAATTGCTGGCTGATTTTTGTATTTCTCTCAACAATATGTTCTCCTAACACATAAATTGCTCTATTGATAGCGCCTTTACATTTGGGCTTCTTTGCAGAAATAGTTTGAGGTCAGTATTTAAGATTTGTTTTAGCCCAGGAGGGCTCTTCACAGCTGTCTCTTTCCCTGATTCTTTCTAGTAGAGTAGCTAGCCTATGGTTAATTTATATCTCTAACGAACTACCAGTCCTTTCTTAATTGCTTTACACAGAAACCACCATTGTTTTGAGAGTATCTTTAGGCTTGAACTTGGCTATGCTGTTTCAAATGAAGACAGTTCTATGGGGGAGAATATATGAGCTCTCTGTTTTACAATATATGGCTCTACCCCTGGGTAAAATTTCTGAGCAATGGCTACAAAGATGAGGGCAGAAACAGTGGTGTGCTTCTTTCTTGAGTGGTATCACTGTTTCAGGAGCTGGGTACTCAGTAGGGAACAGTAGTCTCTGGTCTTGTTGGCTTAGCCCTCCCAGCATGAAGCCTCTGCCCTAAGAATGAACTGGAGTTCAATATTCCACACTACCCCCAAGACAGAGGATCCTCCACTCCTGCGTGGAGAATAGGTGGAAGAAGGGAACCCCAAATTCCCAATTACACTCACTCAGAACATAGCCTCTGCAAAATGAGAAATGCTTAATTCTGTGTCTCCCAGGAATTTACTTGAGCCTTTGTAAAGGTGGGGGAAGAGGAATCTTTGTGTTCACGGCTGCACCTGCCTGAAGTGAAGTTCTTTTCTGAGCAGTGGGAAGGGAGGAAGAGGGTGGGTTATGATCCAGTGCCACAGAATTTCACTGTTCTTACCAAGTTTAGTAGATTTATTGAATACATGTTTCTTCATTTGTTGTATGCCCTTAGGATCATTTCTGAAGCCTTTAAATGATTATTTTTTAGAGTATTATCACTAGTTTCACTAGGGCCCAGGTCCACATATCTCCTCAAATTGACATTCTGTTAGTCACAAAATATTTCAGGGTGAAGTCCTACTGATTTTTTCCTTTCCCTCATAAAGAAAGAGTTGTTCTTTTTTAGCCTTTCAGTATTGGACATACTGTAATTGTAATAAATTACACTTGATTGATCCTAGTTGTGACTGCAATTTTTCCTGAAGTGTCCAGTTCTGGAAAAAGCAACATGCTATGTAATCCTAATTTTTTAAATTTGTGTAAACAAAAATGAATATGTTCTGGATTGCTTGGACAAAACAGTCCTTAAAATTAGGCCAAATTTCTGTTCTACCATCTTGAGATCAGTTTCCTGAAGCTACTTGGTCTAGTCAAGAATAATAAAGAGCAATGTATCTTGTAATATTTATCCTGCAAATATAGGTCCTAGGGTTTAGTGAATTTCTTAGGAAAAGTCTAGTTAAGCCTTGCTGATTTTCTTGCTTCTATTCCTGATTGATTTTGGAAAAAGTTATTTATTATTTAAAATTCATGGCTGTGTTTTAGAATTTCCATACCCTCCTGGGATGATTTCCTGTGTAAAGTTCCAAGTTATATAATCATTTCCCTGAATGCTTTAAATTCTGTCTTTAAAAACAAATAGCATATGATTTCATTCACATGTGGAATTTAAGAAACAAAACAAGTGTGGGGTGCCTGGATGACTCAACTTCAGTTCAGGTCATGATCTCACAGTTCAAGGGTTCGAGCCCCGCATCGGGTTGTATACTGACAGCTCAGATCCTAGAGCCTATTTCAGATTCTGTGTCTCCCTCTCTCTCTGCCCCTCCCTCACTCGTGCTCTGTCTCTCTCTGTCTCAAAAAGAAAAAAAAGAAACAAAAGAAACAAAACAAGTGAACATAGATGGGGGAAGAGAGAAAAAGGCAAACTAAGAAATAGACTCTTAACTATAGAGAACAAACTGTTGGTTACTGGAGGGGAAGAGGGTGTGGCGATGGGTTAAACAGGTGATGGGGATTTAGGTGTGCACTTGTTGTGATGAGCGCCAGATGTTGCATGGAAGTATTGAGTCACAATAGTGTACACCTGAAACTAATATTACATTGTATGTTAACTGGAATTTAAGTAAAAACTTAAAAAATAAATTATTTCCTTTAAAGATTTAAATACATATTATAGCATATTAATTCACAATATTTCTATGTGCAATGACTTTTCCTACTCCTCATCATTGTCCTGATAAACTATTATTCAAAGCTTAGTCAAGTTGTACATGATGCTGAGGTGATATTCAAAGACTTCATGGAATTACTAAAATCTTTATTAACATCTTTGAGATTATTCCCAGTTTAGCTTTCATGAAAACACCCACTCTAGACCAGACACCTAAATAGAATTTACTTTTCTGATTACTGTTTTGAAAATATAGGAAAAAGTATCCAAAGAACTATCTGGAGAATCTGATGATGAAGATGTACAAAATGAAAGACAGAGAATCCTGGAGCAGCCTCAGGAGTTGCCGAATTCTGCAGTGCTTATTAAGGAACTCATAAAGGTAACATCATTCACTGGCCAATATATGCTGGCTTCATTTATCCCCAAGAGCGTGTCACTGGGGTCCCAGACACGCTGTGGTTCTTCAGAATCTGTGTGTATGTTTCCAGGATAATAGAAGAGTTCTTGTGAAACTGCCTGAAGTAGTGGTCCACAGACATCAGAGAAATGCATTATATTTGATTTTCAAATATTCTTTACCATATTGTGTTTCCTGGCTTTTTTACACAATTTTCAAATATTCTTTACTATATTGTGTTTTCTGGCTTTTTTTAGATATATTTTAAGTATCCAGTCATTCTGGCTGTGAAAAATATCTCTGTTATAGTCCAAAAGGGAGAGTGCTTTGGATTGCTTGGATTCAATGGAGCTGGAAAAACTACTACCTTCAAAATTTTGACTGGAGAGGAGACTATTACCTCTGGGGATGTGTTCCTTGAGCAATTTAGCATCACTAAAAGGCTCCAAAAAGTAAGACACTATTACACTCTAAGATATGAGAAGCTTGATGACTTGAGGTACAGGTGATAGGCAGATGCTGAGGAAAATAGATGGCCATCATGGTAGACACTGATATTGATACTGTCAACTCAATAGATTCTGGAGAGAGAAATACATTTTTGAGGAAAGGCAACAAGAGCAGAATCTAAGACATGAGTATCTTTTGTGTTCTTTGAAACCGTTAGAGTAAAAGGCAAGTTCTATCAATAGTACATCTGACATATGCCAGACAAGGTGCTATAAGGAGGGAAGGACTGGGCAGAAGTTGCAGTTCATGTGTAAGTGTAGCTCACATATAACTGAGGTCTTCATGCACATTAGAGCTCTGGAACAGGATGGCCTTTCAGAGTGGTCCCAAATCAAAGCAAGGTAGCTGTCTTTTGTATCCCTGAATCAGCCAGTCATTAGTGCACATGCCAATGGGAAAGAGTGCATAATCTTGGGGAATAGCTAAGTGGGGAAAAAATACAAGAAGAAAATGGTCAAAGGTATCAAATTCCAGAAACATAAATCAAAATTATAATAATTCTGTTTTTTATATGTGCCAATGTATTTACCTTTACCAGAGATCTTTATCTCTTTATATGGCTTTAATTTACTGTCTAGTGTCCTTTAATGTCAATGTAAAGGATTGTTTTTAGCATTTACTGCAGGGTAGATCTGTTGGTCATGAACTCCCATATCTTTTATTTATCAGTGAGTTTCTTATTTTCTCCTATTTTTGAAGGACAAAATTCTTGGTATAGAATTCTTGGTTGATGTTTTTTCTCACTTTAAATATATCAACCCAGTACTTTCTAGTCTCAAAGTTTTTGCCGAGAAATCTACAGATGATCGTATGGAGAATCCTTTCTATGTGATGAGTTGCTCTCTCTCGCTGCTTTCAAGATTATGTCTTTGTTTTAGTCTTTTGACAGTTTAATTAAAATGTGTCTTACTGTAGATCTCTTAGAGTTTTCCTACTTGAAGTTTGTAAGTGCCTTGAATTTATAAATTCATATATTTTGTTAAACTTGGAAAGTTTTTTCTAATAACCTTTCCTCCCATTTCTGTCTCTCTTCTCCTTCTGGGACTCCCATGTGTATATGCTACTGTGTTTGATGATGTAGAATAAGCCCCTTCTTTTTTCTTTCTGCTCCCCAGACTTAATAATTTCAAATCTCCAAGATTTAATTAAGTTCACTGATTCTTTCTTCTTTCTGCTCAAACTGCTCTTGAACCCTTCTAGTGAATTTTCAAATTCATTTATTCTATTTTCAGGTCCAGAATTTCTCTTTTTAAATCATTTCTTCCTCTTTGTTGGTATTCTCACTTTGTTCACTTATCATTTTCATAACTTTCTTTAATACTTTTTCTGTGCTTTCCTTTAGTTCTTTGAGCATATCGAAGACAATTCTTTTAAAGTCTTTGTCAAGTAAGGCATACCTATGCTGCTTCTGGAGCCATTTCTGCCAATTTATTTTATTCTATTGTTTGGGCCTTCTATTCATGTTTATTTGTATGTCTTCTTGAAAACGGGACTGTTGACAGAGCAGCCACCTCTCCTAGTCTTTGCAGACTGGGTCTGTGCTGAGGCAGTCCTTCACTATTCAGCTGAGTGTGTTCTGAACCCAGATATTGGCTTTAGGTGAAGGCTTAGGATATTCTTATGTCTTTTCTGTACCTGCATCTTGTCTGCTTGTTCTTGTGCCTTTTTGTATTATTCCAGGAGTCTTCAGGTCGACAGTCTTCCTGTGGCCTTCATGAACAGTACCCTCCAGTTTTCTGCCCAGGCGAAACAAGCACCAACCCTCAGGCGTTCCTCAGACAGGTTAGGTTTATTCTGCTCCCTCTCGTTTGAGAGAAGTAATAGGGAACTGGGCTGCTGCCTCCCCAAACCAAGACTGTTCTGCAACAGGGAGGGGTTGGGCAAGGGTGAGGAAAAATGCCACCAAGTATCTTACCATTTTGAAGATGGCTTTTTCTTAATTAAATATTCACTTGGTTGCTGTAGGCTTTAACTGTTTTTCAGAGCTCCTATAATGTTATTTTAGTCCCTTTCTGATTGTTTTTGAGGTTTCCATGGAAAAAAATGGCGTGGAGCTTCCCAGGTGGACATTTTTCTGATTTATTATTTTTAGCATTGTTTTGTAATTCTACCCCTAACCTTCTTTACAATTTCATATATTTCCTTTTACCAATTCTTCCTCCTCCTCCTCTTCCTCCTTCCCCTCCGTTATCATCTAATTATTATAATTTGTACATTGGCAATTTTATTGATACTATTCATGGGATCTTTTTTTTCTATCATAAGTTGTAGTATTCAGGAATGCTGTTGAATTTATATGCTGATATTATTATCCAGAAACCTAGATGAACTAATTTTCTCATTAGTTTTCAGTTTATCTACAGATTAGTGTGGCTTTTCTATGTAGGTAGGTTTATCATTGAAAAATAGATAATGAGAGTTTTTCTTCCTTTCCCAATGTCATTCTTCACTTCTTGTGCTATTGCATAAAGCGGAACCACCAGTACAATGTTGAATACTGGCAATGATGATGAATACTGCCTTTGCATGGAATACTTTTAAATTTCTACTATTATGTTTGGCTACCATTTGTCAGTTTAAGAAAATTCATTTCTATGTCTAGTTAGCGTTTTTTCTTTTTTTATTTAAATCCCAGTTAGTTAACATATAGCATAATAATGATTTCAGGAATAGAATTTAGTGACTCATCACTTACATATCATGCCCAGTGCCCATCCTCACAAGCGCTCTCCTTACTGCCCGTTGCCCATTTGGCCCATTTCCCCACCCAACACTCCACCAGCAACCCTCAGTTCTATGAATTTAAGAGTGTCTTATAGCTTGTCTCCCTCTCTGTTTTTATCTTAGTTTTGCTTCCCTTCCCCTATGTCCATCTGCTTGTTTCTTAAGTTCCACATCTGCGTGAAATCATATGATATTTGTCTTTCCCTGACTGACTTATTTCGTTAGCATAGTACAGTCTCATCCATGTTGCTACAAATGGCAAGATTTCATTCTTTCTGATCACCAAGTAATATTCTATTGTATATATATGCAATAAATATATGTACATAAATAAATACATAATACATACATAAATTCACTTATGATTTCTTCAAATATTTCTCCTGTTCCTTTCTTTCCCTCTTTCTGCAACTTCAATTATCCAGATATTTCCAGTCTATCCTTATCTCTCACTTTCCTGCTTTTCCAAGTTTTAATTTTTGTGCTACATTCTAGGTACTTCCTTATTACTTAATCTCCATGCTAATTTCTTCCATTGTGATTAAATTGCTGTCAAACACATTCATAAAGTTTGTAACATGCTTTATTTATTTACTTACTTATTTTTAGTTTTTAGATGTTATATATGGCTTATTTCCAAAATATGGCTTAATATCAAAAGTATAAAGTTGATTTTATACTTTTCTTTTTCATAAAGATTTGTTAAATTTTATTAATATTTTTTAATTCCAGTATAGTTAGCATACAGTGTTATATTGGTTTCAGATGTACAACATAGTGATTCAACAATTCCATACATTACTCAGTGCTCATCATGATAAGTGTACTCTTTAATTCCCATCATCTATTTCACCCATCCCCTACCTGCCTCCCCTCTGATAAGCATCAGCTTGTTCTTGATAGTTGTATACGGAAACCAACTTGGTAATAAACTATTAATTTAAAAAAATAAATAAAACTGTAAGGGGATTCAAAAAAAAAAAAAAAAGAATCTGTTTCAAGGTGCCTGAGTAGCTCAGTCGATTGAGTGGCCAACTTTGGCTCAGGTCATGATCTCACGGTTCATAGATTCAAGCTCCATGGGGCCCACTGCTGTCAATGCAGAGCCTCCTTTGCTTCAGATCTTCAGTCCCCCTCTTTCTCTGCCCCTCCCCTGCTTGTGCATTCAAAAACAAATAAGCATTCAAAAAAAAAAGAATCTGGTTTATGGTCTGTCTCTCTCCCTCTCTTTTTTTCTTGATTCATTTGTTTGTTTCTTAAATTCTCTGTATGGAGTGAAATCATATGGTGTCTGTCTTTCTCTGACTTATTTCAGTCAGCATTATACCCTCTAGCCCCATCCATGTTGTTGCAAATGCCAAGATTTTATTCTTTTTATGGATGAGTAATATTTAATTTGTATTTATGTATATACTACTTCTTTATCCATTCATTATCAGTCAGTGGACACTTGGGTTGCTTCCATAATTTGACCATTGTAAATAATGCTGCAATAAATATTGGGGTGCATGTATCCATTTGAATTACTCTTTTTGTATCTTTGGAGTAAACACCCAGTAGTGGATTTACTGGATCATAGAGTAGTTCTATTTTTAATTTTTTGAGGAACCTCTGTTTTCCATAGTGGCTGTGCCAATTTACATTCCCATAAACCATGCAAGAGGATTTCCCTTTCTCCACACCCTTGCCAACACCTGTTGTTTCTTGTATGTGGACTTTAGCCATTCTGATAAGTGTGAGGTGATATCACATTGTAGTTTTGATTTGCATTTCCCTGATGATAAATTATACTGAGCATCTTTTCATGTGGCTGTTGGAGAGCTAAATGTATTCTTTGAAGAAATGTCTGTTCATGTCTTCTTCCCATTTTTTAATTCGATTATTTCATTTTGGGGATGTTGAGTTGTATCCATTCTTGATATATTTTGGATACAAACCCTTCCTTGATTATGTTATTTGGAAATATCTTCTCTCATTCAGTAGGTTGTCTTTTGGTTTTGTTGATTGTTTCCTTTGCTGTTCAGAAGCTTTCTATTTTGAGGTGGCCCCAATAGTCTATTTTTATTTTTTATTTCCCTTACCTTGGGAGACATATCTAGAAAAATGTTTCAGTGGCCAGTATCAGAGAAATGACTGCCTATGTTCTCTTCTAGGACTTCTGTGGTTACATGTCTCACATTTTGGTCTTTAATCCATTTTGAATTTTTTGGTGTGTATGGTGAAAAAAAGGAGTCCAGTTTCATTATTTTTCATGTAGCTGTCCAGTGTTCCCATCATCAGTTGTTGAAAAGACAAGACTATTTTTATTCCATTACATATTTTTGCCTCTTTTGTTGAAGATTAATTAGCCATATAATTGTGGGTTTGTTTCTGGACTTTCTATGCTGTTCCATTGATCTATGTGTCTCTTTTTGTGTCAGTACCATACTGTTTTGATTAGTATAGCTTTGTGGTATAACTTGATATCTGGAACTGTATTATCTCCAGCTTCACTTTTTTCATGAATATATTCTTAAGTTTTTAAAATTTATTTAGGAGCACCTAGGTGGCTCAGTTGGTTGAGCGTCCAACTTCAGCTCAGGTCATGATCTCACAGCTCATGAGTTCAAACCCCCCATCTGACTCTGTGCTGACAGCTCAGAGCCTGGAGCCTGCTTTGGATTTCTGTGTCTCCCTCTCCATCACTCCTCTTCCACTTGTGCTCTTTCTCTTTCTCTCTCTCTAAAATAAATAAACATTAAAAAAATGTTCAAGAAAAAAAATAATAAAATTTATTTAAACATAATAAGCACAATCATTTTCTCATCTGATCTGATAATACCTATTTCTGAAGTCGTTACAAATATGCTGCTCGTAAGTATTGTTTCTGCTGATGGCATTCACGGTATCTTTTTCTTTGTTCACTGAATTATGGTTGTATGCAGCTCATTTACTTTCAAAGATAATATGGGACAGTAATTTTATACCTAGAATAGAAGAAAGTTTGTTTTGATTTCTGTCAACACACTGGGGCTGCTAATAGTCTGGGATTACTGTAAATTAACTAATAAAATCTCAGAGGAAAAGGTATGAATTTTAATTATTTAAAATAACTATTTTAAATTTTAATTAATTTTTAATTAATTTTAATAAAACAGTGTTACTCTCTTTTCCTCTAAATACCTAGTCTACGTGCATCTGAATGCAAATCCATAAAAGGGTTGGTTATTGACAAAGCAACATTTATTGCATTCTCCTTTTTGTGAGAGTGGGGAAAGGCTTTGCTTCTGGTTCAGTCTTATTCTGAAACAAGATATACACATGATTGTGCAGGTTGTACAATGTAAAATCTTCCATAGTGACCATGCCCATTAGAATTTCTTATTAATGACCGAAGTATCTCATATTCTAACACTCCTCCAAATTCATTGGTCTCTGGGACTTTATTTCTAACTTTTTCATTCCTAAAATCATTAAAACTGAACTAAGGAATTTTTTATTCCAACTTATTACAATAGATCCAATGGTCATCATTGTGTAGCCTTGAGAAAAGAAGAATTATTGGTAAGACTCTTTGAGACAAGGAGGACTGTAGTCTTCTATCTCATCCAGGGGCACTCAATGGGACAGATGACTTGGGTCTTTATTAAGGCAATTCTCGTAATCAGGTGAAGTCAAGAGTTGGCTATTGTCCTCAGACTGAAGCATTGCTGGAATACATGACTGGTCGGGAAATAATGATCATGTATGCCAGATTATGGGGAATCGCTGAGCCCCAGATTCAGCTGTATGTGAATAGATGGTTGAATTCAATGCAACTGGAACTCCATGCTGACAAGCTTATCAGTACCTACAGGTGAGCTGTTTCATTATGATGATCTTTTTGTTGCTGTTGCTAATGTTGAGATGCTTCTCTATGTTTCTAATGTTTGAAATGAATGTGCACAGCTCTACCTAAGTCCCTCTGTCACACTATTTATTATCTAACTGTGAAACTATCTCATGAGTTGCTAGTTTCAGATAATACTAATAAGATAGATCAGTGCAGTTCCATGTCTCTCTTTTGCAGAGATGAAACTAAAAATGCTAGTTCTATTTGAACTATAGCCTCTAAATGTCAAAAGGGATATTACCTCAATGTATTATCAGTATAATCTCAAAGTTGTATCATTCTTTCTAGTGTCCAAATGGTTCTTTGTCTCCAAAGAAAGGAGGAATCTAGGCCCTTTGAACGGTGGTAGATTCATTTACTTGGGAAACCATGGTACCCTAAGCACAAGTAAATAAATGCCCCTGATAATGTAGTTAAAATCAGTTACATAGAGGTCACTCATCTGCATTTCAAATGAAAATTAATTGCTATATACACCTGTACTGGGCCTGCTAACTTACTGAAGTTAAACTAATCAATGCTGTGTGGAATTTCATGTTAAATATTTGTTGATATGTTTATGTTCTTTCATATAAATAACTAATTTGTATAACCTCCTTTTCCTCTAAATTTTCTCTCCTTCTATGACCATAAAGTGGAGGAACCAAACGTAGGCTGAGTACTGCTATTGCCCTAATGGGAAATACCTCAGTAATTTTGCTAGATGAGCCATCAACTGGCATGGACCCTGGAGCCCGACGCCTGCTCTGGAATGCTGTGACATGGACACGTGAACGTGGCAAAGCCGTCATCATAACTTCCCATAGGTGCGGCTCATTTGGAGGCTTGGGTGAGGGTTGGCACCTATTGTACTGGCTATAAGCGATAATTATTTAGGGCTAGGAATATTGACAATAAATCTGAGGGTATGTGAGTTCCTCCTTAATCCTAATGAGTGGGATGGCCAAAACTACTTATTGAGTTAAATAATTAAGAGTGGGGAAAGAACAGGAAGTTTGAGAGATGCTGTGTTTGAGGATTTGTACTCTACTACTAATTGTTTGAAAATTTTTCACTTCCCAACTATAACATTTATGATTACCAAATTCCACTTCATGTTGAAAACAGAGTCACAAATCCTGACTCTGTTTGAACAACAGAATGTGCTCCAAAATCAGAACTTGTTATGGTATCATGTTTTGCTAGAATGGAGGAATGTGACGCCTTCTGTACCAGGTTGGCCATCATGGTGCAGGGAAAGTTCGTGTGCCTGGGTAGCCCTCAGCACCTTAAAAACAAGTTTGGCAACATTTACATCCTGAAGATCAAGGTCAAGACTGATACACAGGAGGATAAGCTGAATGATTTAAAATTTTTCATCACACTGACATTCCCAGGTAAACTAGATTAGGCTAACTTTTACAAAGATGTGTTTAATTATGGTTTTATTATTTCATCATCCATATGTTTTATGTCTCCAATAAGTGTTTCCTGTGGGTTATTGTTATTTATTGATCTTCCACACTGAATTCCTTTTCGGATCCTTGTTTCTGTAACGAGGCATAGCTTTTCACACACATAAAGGTGGGTTCTCACTTAGCTCTTATATCATTTTAATAAGACAGTTTTGGATTTGTGCTGTCACTATAAATTATATAGCTAAAGTCATATTTTCAAGTATAATTCTCAATTATTTTCACATATTATCTTTGCAAAGTTTTAAGGCTTTTTTCTACTAACTAAGCACGTATCCCAATCTTTTGATGTCTCAGCCAGGTGTGGTATAGAAATGCAAACAAGAACCACGAAGTGTTTCTCTCAAAACTAATTCTGCTTCTGCTGCTAAAATCAACAAGCACCTCTGCCTATATGGTTTAATACCAGGGACAGCAACCGTTTCCTTCTGGCCTTTACCTCTCTTTCATAAACATAAAGCAGAAGCATGGAAAAAACTTTAATAATTCTGGTTTTTCATCTTATTCTACTCTGTTAGGCTGAATAAAATATCAGAGAAGTTCCCATTGTGTGTCAGGCTGAAGAGTTGTAAGTTTATCTTCCAGGCAATGGAAAAGAGCATGATTGATTACATAGTAGGAATGAAGATGAGGAAATAGATAAGTAGGGTGCCTGGGTGGCTCAGTCAGTGAAGTGTCCAACTCTTGATTTTGGCTCAAGTCATGACCTCACAGTTCCTGGGTCCAAGGCCCATGTCAGGATCCGTGCTGACAGTGCGGAGCCTGTCTGGGATTCTCTCTCTTTTCCTCTCTCTTTACCCCTCCCTTCCCCCTTCAAAATAAATAAGTAAACTTTTTTAAAAAAAGAAAGAAAATAGATAAGAAATGATTGGAAGTGGAGATGTGGAAAATAGATGTGTGGGAAAATAGTTACTCCAGTGTTGGTCATAGTGTTTCTGATGTGCATATGACACAGGCAGATGGATGTGTCCATTACGAAGTTCAGTTCTCACCTAATGCATTCAATCAGCACATATTTTTGAGTACTTATTCTATCAAACTTCTAGTTCATGTGGTGTCTTAAATTACCACAAGAGAAGCTGTGACCAGAAAACCTCACTACTGTGTGCTGTCCCAGCTCTTCTTGAAGGAAGGACACTAAACACTGACCCAAGACCTATCTTGAAGGATGTGGACACAAGAACTTTAATGGGAATGTAGGTTTGAGGCATTTTCTCTGCTGTAAGGTGGCTATTGCCCTGTTCTGCCTCCCATCATGCTAGAGCAAAAGCTATTCAAATATAACAGAATCAAAAAGGAACAGACATGGTGCCCTACACCTAAATTTTGATTTAAAAAAAATAAATATTGCAAACAAAAGTCATCTAGAATATATACTTTATTTTTTTTATTTATTTTTGAGAGACAGAGAGAGAGACAGCACGAGCAGGGGAGGGCGAGAGAGAGAGGGAGATACAGAATCTGAAGCAGGCTCCAGGCTCTGAGCTAGCCCTCAGCACAGAGCCCAACACGGGGCTCGAACCCATGACTGTGAGATCATGACCTGAGCTGAAGCTGGATGCTCAACCGACTGAGCCACCCAGGCGCCCATAGAATATATACTTTAAAGAGGATTTACCACAATAATCAGATATCTAGGGTAAATGATTCTACATAATCCTGAGGAAATTTAAATGACCATGTGGGGTTTTTTTAATGCAAAAATGATTCTCTTTCTACAGTATGATAGCTTATATATTCTGAAAAGTACTCCTGGTAAAATAAACTAGAAATTGGTAATTTAAACAAATACATCTTAAATACAATAATTGTCTTACAAACAAAATTGTGAAAAAATTTTAACAACCAGAAAATAAAAAAGGAGAAAACAAACAAACAAACAGAAAAACAATGAGCAGTTAGAAAATGCAAATTGTGGAAGCAAATGCCATTTTGGCACTGGGATCGCTGATGAAGCTCTGGACCCTCATCAGGGTTGGGAAGCTTATCCAGAAACTGCCACAAATGGACTGGTCCCTTGTGATGAAGTTTGGGGGTGATGGGGGGCTCCTGGGGTCCAGATCCAATGGCTAAGAAAGAATTCTTGAAGACATCTTTGGTGCAAAAAGGTGATTTCATGAAAGCATAGGGACAGGACCCATGGGCAGGAAGAGCTGCACCAGGGTCATAACGGCTAACTCATTATACACCTTCAGGTTGGGAGGGGGTCAGGGGTACAGTAAGTCTCTAAAGAATTTTGGAAGCAAGGTTTCCAGGACCTTGAGGGGCTAGCTGTTTCTAGGGAAACACCATTTATTACCATTTAACAAAACTTCAGTCATGAGACCCTTTAGATGTATATCGGGGGGCCATAAGCTTGGAGTATGATTGCAGCATGTATCTTGGGGCAATTGAGATAAAGGAAGTAGACTTAAAAGATCCTTAAGGTTGGGATAATGTTAAGCTATGGCTCTCTTTTGCCCCTAACAAAATGTCATCATTGAGGCAGCAAAGCTCCTAGAAGGAGGTCACGCTGCCTGTTTCAAGGACTTTTCATTGGGCTACAGGGAGTAAAAGAACTTAGTTTTTCATTTGCCTTAGTTTCCCACATCACCATGGCAAGCACTTAAACCCCTTTCCTTTGTTCTTGGGTAGCCAGGAGTGTCCGAGGAATATCACACATATTCCACCTGTGGGGGGGGGGGCGGTGTGGTGTACCAGCCTGCATTTTGCCCTCAGCTTGCCCCAAACTCCCTCATCAAAGTAGCATCCTCTGATTCCAAGTTGGAGCAGATATCCTTTCTGGAGGAAAGGATCTCAAATTTAAGCTTGGAGTGGAGAGAGACCCACAGGAGGCAGTTATCAGAAAGTACCAAAGGAAGGTCTACTTGATAAATCCCAGAAGATTCTCAGAAGGAACCCTACAAAGCAGGATTCTAAAGCTAAGAAAACATTGTCCTACCCCACCTTCTACATAGGAAACTCCTACTAAAGCTATAAGAAAATTGGCCTCATTTAAAGATAAATGACTGAAAAGATTAAAATTGAACCCCACAGAAAAATATAAGAGAGGATAAAAGAAAATACCTACAGACATTGAAAGAACAGCCGAGCTGTAAGGCTACATACAAAGCAGATGAAACTAGTACATAATATATCAACATGAGCTTAAAGAATTAAGAAGGGGAAAGATGATATATAAGAAAATCCTAAATTACAATTGAACAGGCAAAGAGATTAGATGGCTAGACAACAGGGGGATATGCCAAGACAGCTGACCTCATCGTAGAGGGTACTTTAAATCTTTCAGAAATACGTAACTATCAAGAGCAAATAAACCACATAGAAAGCACAAGGGAAATGGGATTGGAAAGGAGGAAAACAGAAAACCATCCAATAGAAACATAGATAAATGCCAAAGTAAGAGAGAGGCAAGGCAAGGACCATCCAACACAATATGAAATTAGTCCACAAAGAAGAAAAAGAAAGCCATAAAATAGAACAAATACTAAAAACTATCATTCAAGAAAATTTCCTAAGATGAGACAAACCTGCTTACTGAAAGGACAACCTGAAAAATTGACTCCATATCATCAACACCAAGGAGTATTCCAATAAGGGGATTGATCTTTGGATTCCAGATTTTTAAAAAATAAGGGAAAGAAGGAAAGTTATTTATAAGGGAAAGAAAATCAGATTGATCTTGGGCTTTGTGTCAAAACGTTTTATGCTAAGAAAAATGCAAACCATAGTTTTCACATGCAACCAAAATGATCTTCAAGAATAAAATTCATGGGGCGCCCAGGTGGCTCTGTCAGTTGAGTGTCTGGCTTAGGCTTAGGTCATGATCTTGCGGTTCATGGGTTTGAGCCCCGCATCAGGCTCTGTGCTGAGAGCTAGCTCAGAGCCTGGAGTCTGTCTTTGGATTCTGTGTTTCTCTCTCTCTGACCCTCCCCTGCTCACGCACACTCTCTCTCTCTGTCTCTCTCTCTCCCAAAAATAAATAAAACATTTAAAAAAATTTTTAAAGAATAAAATTCAAAAAGAGTTATAAGCAAATAGTTATTCAGGGGATATTTTCCCCAATGGTTCTCCCTGAAGACTATACAAACAAAACTTTCATATCGACTAAGAAATGATTGGAGAAGTTTCTGCATAGAAACTATTGGTGAGCACTAAATATTTAAATCACTGTCTTAAAAAGAGGGGACTATTTATGGGTATTAGGAAAAGATATTAGTATGAAGGTAACCATAAGAACAAATATATATCACCAATATAACAGAATAAAAAGAGCCAACCACAAGGTAAAGTACATGCACACACATATTTTGTATATTTCCATTTGTATTTATGTTTATGCATTTATCTGTATATATGCATATGCAATTTTAAAAATTACATAGGAAAACTAAAATTAAACATATAGTTCCTTTCAGCATATATAAATAGACCTAACTTCGCATAAAATGAAAAAAAATTCCAGCTTGGCTCATAAGCAAAATCCAGTTCTCTAATGTGTGTAAGAAGCACAACTATAAAACCTAAATCAAAGAAGTTAAAAAGACAAGAGTGGCCTTCATGATTCTCTTGCTATCCTACACTTGATCTTTAGGTATTTATTACATTTTTTAAATTCAGCTTCTATCACCTGGCAGTGTCTACCTTGTACAGTAAATGCTCTGGTTTTAATTCTCTCTGTAGATGCCTGTCTCTCCCCAGATACAAGTTGCCCTGAGTTTGCCCTACATAAAACTGAAGGGTTCAAGAAAAACATTACTGCCATTTGTCCAACTTTCTTATAGTAAGAGTGTGAGTGGCAGTCCTTCCAACTTGCTATATCTCACAGGTGAAACTGAACCAGTTTTCTTTAATATATATTTTTAATGTTTATTTAATTTTGAGAGAGAGTGACAGAGCAGGAATGGGGGAGGGGCAGAGAGAGAGGGAGACACAGAATCCAAAGCAGGCTCCAGGCTCTGAGCTGTCAGCACAGAGCCCGATGTGGGGCTCTAACCCAGGAACTGCAAGGTCATGACCTGAGCTGAAGTCAGCCACTTAACGGACTGAGCCACCCAGACGCCCCGAAACCAGTTTTTTAAAAAGCTATGGCCCAGTAATTCTCCCTACAGCTACACTTTAGATTCTTGCATTCTCCTATAACAAGGAGATAAGTAAAATAATATATAAGTTGGCAATATTCACAATAGACAACCTGTATGTCTATCAGTAACCTAATGGAAAACAAATTGTGGAATACTCATATACCAGTTACTAGTTACAGAGGAAAATGAATTTTAGCTATACGCGATCACATGAATGAATCTCACAACATTTAGTGAAAACAGAAAGAAAAATATATATATAACAGATGATTCCATTCACATAAGCTTCAAAGGTAGGGAAACTCTACCTCAATTTTGAGACGTATATGCACAGGTAAAAACACATTTGGGAGGGAAATATCCACAATCACCATGAAAGTATTGGTGATTTTTTTAAAGGAGGATAGAGGCTGAGAAGTGGCACGTGGGAGTGTCTGCTTTATTACTACTTGACTTAAATGAGATGATTTCACCAGTGTTTGCTTGAAGTAATTCATTAAACTCCATGTTTCAAATATTTCACACAAAAAGAGAGCTTTACATGATCATGGAGACAATGTATGCATTAAAATTTGCATTAAAAATCTCACCCATTATAAACATGTATTTTTTACTTTACAACGTTTTAAACCCAGCTAATCCAACTGGCATCAACCTGCAAATGTGCACTGATGAGCATAAACACGTTTGCTTCCATTAGAAATGGATACCCCCCTCTTCCCTCTCATTCCACCAGTGGGATACGAACCCACAGAACACACAGGCTGACTCTGGTAATCTACAGGGATGACTTCGTCTTTCACAGGGCATGTAATCATGAGAATATCAAGGAAGCCTTGTCCTGCTCCACCCCCCCCCCAAGCACACTACACGCATGCATACCCACACAACGAGAGTGGAAATCCAGCCAGCTCATCTTATTCTCAGCACTATGTTGAGAAGTCTTATTGTAATGTTAGAATTTTAGGAGGCTCAGGGTTTTTAAAAATTTTTTTTGTTTATTTTTGAGAGAGAGAGAGAAAGAGAGTACAAGTAGGGGAGGGGCAAAGAGAGAGGGAGACACAGAATCTGAAGCAGGCTCCAGGCTCAGAGCTGTCAGCACAGAGCCCAAGGCGGGGCTTGAACTCACAAACCAGGAGATCATGACTTGAGCTGCAGTCAGACGCCTAACCAACTGAGCCACCCAGGATCCCCAAGGAGTCTCAGGTTCTTAACATGGGGCATGTGAGCTGACAACTCTATTGTACCTGAAAGCCTGCCCTCAATAATTGCTATGAACTCCACATAATAAGGCTATTTCATCAGGAATAAATCTGAAAGGAGTTAACTATGTCATGTGTACCAAAGAAAGTGAGTTATTTGACCATGTCCTGGGTTTTTTTTGTATTAACAATGTCTATTCACCCCTCTATTGTGTATAATGAAGTTTATATAGCAGTATTTTGAAAATTAAAAATGGTATCTGTAAGATTATTCATCTATCTTGCTTTCATTTCTTAGGTAGTGTATTAAAGAATGAGAATCAAGAGATCCTAAACTACTACATTCCCCGCAAGGACAACAGCTGGGGAAAGGTGAATGTAGAAACCATGATCTTCTAATGTTACATGTTAAGAAAGCACTCATGATGGGGGAAGTGTCTGATATCCAAGCATGTGTAATGGGAGCCTGACATTGTATAAGGAGCAGAAAAATTCTCTATAAAGTTTGTTATTTTTCAAAGGCCCCTAGAGTTTAATTGATTTCTCTTCCTTAAATCCCATTATTTGTCATGTCTAACAAGATAGTAGGGACAGAGAAGTGCTTCCTTGGAGATTCTCAATTGTCTATTCAATGTTGTTGGCTTCCAACATGAACTTGGCAGGAGTTGGAGGAAGTGCAGGAAATGCTCATCCGGGTTGGAGGCTGGAGGGGAGGCCTGCAATGATAACTGCACATTTTATTGTTGTTGTTGCTAAAGGTATTTGGTATTTTGGAGGAAGCTAAAGAACAGTTCAACTTAGAAGACTACGCCATCAGTCAGATAACACTGGAACAAGTCTTCCTGATCTTCGCTAACTCAGAGAACACAGAAGGTGATTATAAAGAAAAGGGACCATGAGATTTACTCCCAACCAGTGACCCAAATATCTTCCTTAGACTGCTCTGTCTATACCTAGACACATAGAGGGGCATTATTATGCATATGTATAGCTTGGCATACATATATTTACATAATAAAGAGTCTGCCACAGAAGAACATACACATGTCACTCTTCTGTAAATTTACATGGGTGGCTTGTGTATCCAGCACGTGCATATCTAAAGACATTGGGTGAAATGTTTGTTTTCCTAGAAATACAAAAGAGTAGCCTTAATCAAGGTAGGAAAAGGACATATTCTGGAGCATTCTAAATGTTTAAACAGAAACATCCAGAAAAGATGGTGCTGTCAAATGGGACAGCTTGAGAGGCAAAAGGATTGTTTCAGTACTTGAGTTGTGGTTAAGACAAACATTAAACCTGCATCAAATCATCTTTCCCATGGATACGCACACAAAGACACACACACACACACACACACACACACACACACACACACACACTTTTTTTTTAGGGCAAAGGGAGAGGGAGAGAAAGAATCTTAAGTAGTCTCCATGCCCAGTGCGGAACCAGATGTGGGGCTCTGTCTCACCACCATGAAATCATGACCTGAGCCACGATCAAAAGTCAGAGACTTAACTCACTGAGCCACCTAGGGACCTCTCACACACACACAATTTTATCCCAAAAAGAATCTAATTAAAATCAATATCAAATTTTAAAGGGTAGAGGTCTGTTGGGTTATTTCCAAACTCAGACCAAGAATCTTCATTTCAAAGAGAATCTTTGTATCACAATATTTAGAGTCCAAGAACAGAAAGCATCATTGTTTAAAAATACTGTGTTTTCTATTCTTGTCCCACCTCTGATTAAGAAGAAAAGAAGAAGAAATGAAGTGGAAAAGGATACAGAGAACTCTTCCTGAAATTCCTGTTTGGCCACATGGAGTCCCCCACAAGCCATGTGAGAAATCTAATAACTCAAGATTCATGGGCAGACGAGCAGACTAGAGAGGATTGTTGTCCAGTTGCAAGGTAGAGTCGACGAAGCTGCTCTATTTGGGGGTGGTTTGTTCAAGGTTTTTACATTCTCCGTTGGATATTTGTGAGTAATAAAATGATACCCACAAGCTAATTGTTCTTAGGTGTAACTTTCTATGGGATCTACTCCCATACCTGCCGTATTGCACCAGTGATTTCAGTAATTGCAAAATTTTCAGGCTGGCAACCTGTAACAGGGGAGAGGGAACTAATTTTATTAAGCTCTTACTTGCATCTAGTCTCACAGCTGGCATCAATAATGACTATTTTTAAAATTCCTTGAGTGTGGTAGTGTCTTCCCTGTTCCTATGCTCCAATCCACCTCTTGTCTTCCAACAGGAAAAAAAAAATATGCCCGTTCTTCTAATTTACATGCATTGCATTATTTAATCCTACTACAAAACTCTGGGCTAGGTAGGGCAGCTATTATTATCCTCAATGTATATGGGAGACACAGAGGGGTTTAGGGAATTACCCAGGCTCACCCAGCAAACAAGCAGGAACATTCGTCAGTTTCCCCACTAGAAGCCAGAAAACCACACAGCAGTTTAAACAGGGAAAGTTAAGAGAATGATTAACATGGGGTTAGCTATAAGGAGGTACAGGGAACTCTAAAGGATACATTATGGATAATGGAAAATATCCAAGGAAAAAACAAATTAGGAAGAGGACCCCTCCCCAAGGCTGAGATTCAGATCTTCTTGGAGAAGGTGAACTTGGGGCTCACTTCATAGTAGAGAAGTTCCTTGGCTCTGGGTCAAGGCGGTTCCACACCTGCTGAGCAAGCCGACAATACCCCATAGGGTACAGGCTGCCTAGGCTGGCCAACAGGGGACTGTGGCTGGATCTAGCAAACAGGAAGCTCTTCTCTGTGGTTGTTGGCAGGCTGGTGCTAGGCAAGGGCACTGCCTGAGTCACTGAGAATTCACGGTTAATGGGGGTCGGGGGATGTATAGGGCGAATGCCTTGAAACGTCCTCCACACCTGCTGCTGGCAGCAAGGCAAGAGCCAGAATCAAGAGAAAACACTTGAATCTGGAGCAGCAGCCTTTGGTCCTGTAGCGTCCCGCCAGCACCCTCTCCTGACCAAGCTTAACCTGACAGTTCAAGAACCCGGTTCCATTTGCTGCCTAGAGGCAAGGACCTGGTCCCCGGTGGGGTAGGGTAGAGATTTGCCTCTGGCAGAATTCAGAACCTGGCCTTCCAACCATTAAGCTACCCTGGAGGTGGGTACTGGGGTGGAGTCCACCAAGAGAGAGAAGCGACCACGGACGTATTGGG
>NC_043707.1:15757882-15766222 GCF_006229205.1 Suricata suricatta
GCCCTCTTATATGTAATATATATTATAATTTTCCTTGTACCTCGCTGTCTAAGGTCAGGGCCGCCACCCCCAGTGTTGACCCTCCATCCTATAGTTTTGCAGGTCTCGCACTGGACCTCACTGCCTTCCTTTTCCTCTCCAAGCGCCCCTGCTCTGGGGGAATGCACCCCAGACTTCCCAGGGAGGAGAAATTGCCCTCCCTCTCAAAAACCACTTTGTAGAATGTTTTAACATCGGATAGAGCTAAACTTCACCTCCTTAATCTTATTTTTCAATGATTTCCTAGCTGTTTTTTCTTACCTTTCCACATTATTATTTATTTTATATCATCAAACTGTTCAAATCTATTTCTGAGTTTTACAAGAGGGCTTTAAAGTTTTCTTCCTATAAACTTTGCACATTTGTTGTATTTTTTCTAAGTATTTTGTCATTTTATTGCCATTATAAACTGAAATATTCTCTTCTTTTATGTCTTGTAGTGGGCTTTTTGTTTATAAGAACTGTGTATATGAAAGTTACTGGTTTTTCTATTAATTATGTATTACTATCAATTAAGTAAAATTTTATATATTATGAAAATTTAAGAAGATTGAATGTTTTGTTTTTCACATTGATTCTCTTAGGTCAAGCAATTATATCTGCAGACAGTTTTACTCCTGTTTTCTCTTGTCTGGTTTCATTGTCTAATAACATTGTGAAACCATAGTGGATATACTGGCCATCATTCTTTGGGTGTACATTTTACTGTGTTAGGACGTATTCATGAATTCCTATTAGTTTTTTAGTGGTTTTTATCAGGAACAGAAGTTGAATTTTGTCAAAGGCCTTTTCAAGGGTGTGATTGTAAGATATCACCCCCTCCCACCGAGGCATATTAATATGGTGAATTACATGATAGGTTTCTCATATTGAACCACCTTTCTATTCCTGGAATAAATGCCACCTGCTTAGAGTGTTAATTTTTTTAATGTAATTATGTTTGGTAGTATTCTATTCAGAATTTTGCATTGATATGTAAGTGGAATTAGTGTTATTATTTTGGGGGAGGTAGTCTTTGTTAGATAGGTTTGCTTCTTAAAAATAATTTGGTCATTTATTTTATATGCTCTTGAAAGTTTAAGTAGTATTGTCTGATATTTGAAGGTCTGACAGAATTCCCTATGCTTTGATGGAGCATTTCTTGGATATTATTTGTGTTTCTTCAATGAAAATTGGTCTATTTTATATCTCCAAAAAGATAAATTTTGGTATATTGTATTCTTCTAGGAAATTTTCCATTCACTCTAGATTTTAATATGTCTTTGCATAGAGTTATACTTGTAATCTCTTATGATTTAAAAAAAATCCTCTGTTGAAATGTGTTTTCCTCCTTGTCTTTTTTTTATAGTATTTTCTTATCCTTTTCTTGAACAGGTTAGCTAGTTGTTTTTCCCTTTCCTTTTACCCATAGAACCAGTTTTGATTTTTTTAATTCTGCAGTCCTTCAGTTTTTTTAACCCCATAATTTTCCTTATTTTTGTTATTTTCTTTAGCCTACTATTTTCCATTTTAATTTTGTAGGTTTTTTTCTAATTTATGTAGAGTATTTCTTTTTTCGTTAACATGAGCATTTATGTTGTCTTTATTTCCTTCAATTACTGTTTAAATGTGTTCCATAGTTTCCAATTTATTTACTAAGGCTTATATACCCTCACTTATCTTCTGTCTACTTGGCTTTCCTTGGACTGTTTTATTAAATTATCCTGTCATTAGTGTGTCTGTGTTTATTTCTTGGCACTTCTTGTAGTTGGGATTTATGTATTACTGGGAGCAGAGATAAAATTATTTTATCTTTATCATAAATTGTGGACTTCAGCAATATAAATTTATTTTTGCCTTTGGGCCTGATTTCTACTGTGCCTGCTCCTTATTTGTAATGCTTGCCTGTTGTACCTTGGTATTTATAAATTTTTTAGCCTTCTAAATCATTTTTATTTTATTGAACTATAATTTACATATAGTGAAATGCTCAGATATTAAGTGTACTATGCAGTCTGTCTTGACAAATACATATCAAAACATGGTACATTGCCATCACCCCATAATGTTCTCGTGTGCCTGGATTGGAGGTCCCCAAGACTACCTCCATATTCAAAGACTTGCTAGAAGGACTCACAGTACTAATCATATAGTCATATTTATAGCTAAGATTTATTGCAATGATATAGGAAGGATATACAGCTGGGTCACAAGGAAAAAGACACAGCTGGAGTCTGGAGGACCGTGTACTCACTCTCCCCCCTGAGGGGACACATGGAGCTCACTCTTCCCTTAGCAGCAAGAATGCTGTGACACATGTGATGTTTTTACCCATCTAAGCTCATCAGAGACTCGGTCCCCAAGTTTTTTATTGTATGGCAATCATGTATGTATCCTTTGCTTTGCATGTACCAAAATTCCAGGCTCCCAGAAGGAAAGCAGGTGTTAAGCATGTAGGAAAGAAAAGACTTCCTTCTGCAGTTAGATTCCTTGGCTAGGCCTGAGTATTAAACTGATGTAAGACAGGCTAACAGAAGAAAAGCATGCAAATTTTATTTAACATTTTTACATGCATATGGGGTCTTCATAAGGAAAATGAAGACCTAATGCATCAGTTTGGACTGAAAGGTTATATACTTTTTTAACAAAGAGATGACACATATGTGGAAATTTGGTAAGTCAAAGGGATTTGGGCTAGAGATCGTCAACTGTGAGAAAGTGACTGAAATATACAGGGTAAAGCAACGGAAGATAAAGGCTATTTTAATAGGTTTTGTTTTGTTTTGTTTTGTTTTGTTTTGTTTTGTTTTGTTTTGTTTTGTTTTTGGTGCAAGTCCTTTCCAGAGTGAACTTCAGGCCTCTAGTCTTACAAATGTTCTTTTTTCCTGGTACAGGGAGGGTACTTTCTTCATGTGAAGTTTTGTTTTGTTTTGTTTTTTCCAAATTTTTATTTAAATTCTAGTTAGTTAACATATATAATGTAGTATTGGTTTCAGGAGTAGAATTTAGTGATTCATCACTTACGTATAACACCCAGTTGTCAAAACAAGTGCCCTCCTAATGCCCATCACCCATTTATCCCACCCTGCACCCACCTCCCCTCCATCATCCCTCAGTTTTTCCTCCATAGTTAAGAGTATCTCTTTTGGTATGTTTCCCTCTTTTCCCTCCCTTCCTATGTTTATTTGTTTTGCTTCTTAAATTCCACATGTAAGTGAAATCGTATGGTATGTATCTTTCCATGACTAACTTTTTTCACTGAGCATAATACACTCTGACTCCATCCAAGTTGTTGCAAATGGCAAGATTTTATTCTTTTTGATGGCTGAGTAATATCCCATTGTATGTATGTACCACATCTTCTTTACCCATTCATCAGACTTTCATGTAAAGTTTTATGACTATTGTTAGATATAAAGGGAAGAGGTCAGAAAACCCTTGATGTGTCTGCTGTTACTCAAATGCCTTCGGTTCAAAATAATCAATATAACAGAGCAGAATATTTTGGAGCACCATGTTCTGAACCCCTTCAAACATAAACCACATTGTTTGGGCAGAAATGATCTAGGTGCAGTGAGTACCACCTATCAGTTGGGGAAGGGTAGGAATCTCCTCAGATCCAAGTTTTCATATGCTAGCAAGGGGCCATTCTTGCAAGAAAGCCTTGGTAAGGATCTCAGTTTGATGCCTTTGTTAACTTTCCTGTACAGTGTCCTTTTTCAGTCATTCTCATGTATGTATTAAGGTATCTTACTTTTGTTTAAAGTTGTATTTCCCTGATGGCATATAATACTTAGGTTTTCCTGCTTTTCCAATAAGAGTCTACTTATTTTATGTAGAGATTTCCCATATAGTCCCTGTCCTCACACATGCATGGCATTCCTCATACTACTCCTCATCAAATTGTTACAATTGATCAGTCTCCCATCAACACATCAAAATGTCCAAATCCATAGTTTACATATTCTACAAGTTCACTCTTGGTATGTTACCTTACAGAAGATACTTGCAAATGACATCAGACTCAATAAAGAGCTAGCATTTAAAATATATAAAGAACTTATAAAACTCAACAACCTAACAACAAATAACCCAGATAAAAAATGGGCAGGATATATGAATAGAGATTTCTCCAAAGAAGACATCCAGATGGCCTTTGGAGTCAGATCCCAAAAAAACCATTGGTAGGACCATTGTGAAGGAGCCTCATTGCTTGTTTTCTCCTAGGAGTTTTATCATTTGAGAGAGGTCTTACATTCAAGTCTTTCATCCGTTTTGAGTTTATTTTTGCATACGGGGTAAGATAGTGATCCAGTTGCATTTTTTTGCATGTAGCTCTTCAGTTTTCCCATCATCATTTACTGAAGAGACTATCCTTTCCCCATTGTATATTCTTGCCTCCTTTGTTGTAAATTAATTGTCGTGTGTGCATGGATTTATTAATGAGCTTGCTGTTCATTTCCATTGATTTATGTTTCTGGGTTTTTTAAATAAATTTTAATGTTCATTTATTTTTGAGAAAGAGAGACAGAGCATGAGCGGGATAGGGTCAGAGAGAGGGAGACACAGAATCTAAAGCAGGCTCCAGGCTCTGAGCTATTTGCGCAGAGCCTGATGTGGGGCTCAAGCCTACGACTGTGAAATCCTGACCTGAGCTGAAGTCAGACACTCAGCTGACCGAGCCACCCAGGCACCCCAATTTATGTTTCTGTTTTTATGCCAATGCCATACTGTTCTGATTATTATAGCTTGGAAGTATAGTTTGAAATCAGAGCGCATGATACCTGTTAGCTATGTTCTTCTCTCTCAAGATTGTTTTGGCTCTTCAAGGTCTTTGTGGTTCTGTATAAATTTCAGAATTATTCTAGTTTTGTTTAAAAAAAAGTCATTGGAATTTTGATAGGGATTACTTTGAATCTGTAGATTGTTTTTGGTAACATGGACAGCTTAACTATTAATTCTAACAATCCATGAGCATGGAATAATCATTCTATTTGTTTGTGTCTTCCCCAATATTTCCAAACCTCTATTTTAGTGTTCTGTATGCAGGTCTTTCACCTCCATGGTTAAATTTATTCCTAGGTATCTTACTATTTTTTTCTTGTGCAGCTGTAAATGGAACTATTTTCATGATTTTTCTCTCTTATTGCGTATTGCCAGCATATAGAAATGCAACACATTTTTGTATATTAATTTTGTATCCCGCAACTTTATTGAATTCCTTTATTCTGTTTGAGTGGAGTGTTTAGGACTTTTTGTATATGGCAGCATATCATCTGCAAAATGTGACAGTTTTACTTCTTCCTTTCAAAATTGGATACCTTTTATTTATTTTTCTTGTCTGATTGCTGTGGCTAAGACTTCCAAGATTATGTGGAATAAAAGTGGGGATAGCAGACAGCCTTGTTTTGTTCCTGATCTTAGCTTTCAGCTTTTCACCATTAATATGATACTAGCTGTGGGTTAGTCATATATGTCATTGTTATGTTGAGGTATGTTCCTTCTGTTTTCACTTTGAGAGTTTTTATCATAAATGGATGCTAAATTTTGTCACATGGTTTTCCTGCATCTATTGAGATGATTATATCATTTTTCCCTTTTATTTTGTTAGTGTGGTATATCACATTGATTTGCAGATGTTGAACCATCCTTGCATCCCTGGAATAAATTCCACTTGATTGTGGTATTTGATCCTCCTAATATATTATCGAATTTGGTTTGTTAATATATATTGTTTAAAGAAGGGGTAACTGTATTTTAAGCACAGTTTAATTTTTTAATGTTTATTTAATTTTGAAGGAGAGAGAGACAGAGCACAAGTTGAGGAGGGGCACAGAGAGGGGGGAGACACAGAATCTGAAGCAGGCTCCAGGCTCTGAGCGGTCAGCAAAGAGCCTAATGTGGGGCTTGAACTCTGAACTGCAAGATCACAACCTGAGCTGAAGTCAGAAGCTTAACCTACTGAGCCACGCAGGTACCCTGGTTTGTTAATACTTTATTGGGTATTTCTATATCTGTATTTACCAGGGATACTGCCCTGTAATTTTATTTTTCATGGTGTTCTCATCTGATTTTGATACAGAGTAATGCTAGCTTTTTAAACTGAGTTTGGAAGTGTTTCCTCCTCTTCGTTTTTGTTTTGTTTTGTTTTGTTTTGTTTTGTTTTGTTTTTGAAGGAGCTTGAGAAGGTTAAGAACCAATTCTTTTTTGGTAGTTTGTTAGTATTCACCAGTGGAGCTGTCTGTTCCTAGAGCTTTGTTTGTTGGGAGGTTTTTGAATACTGATCCATTCTTTTAACTAATAATTGGTCTATTCATACTTACCTATTCATGTTTAATTCTTGGAAGATTATAAATTTCTAGGAACTTATTTCTTCTAAGTTCAGTTTGTTGGCATATAATTTTACATAGTGCTCTCTTATGATCCTTTGTATTTCTGTGGTATTAGTTGTAAATTCTCATCTTTCACTTGTGATTTTATCTGCACCCTCTTTCTTTTTCTTGGTGAGTCTAGCTAAAGTTTTGTCAGTTTTGTTTATCCTGTCAAAGGACTAGCTGCTCATAGTCTCATTGATCTTCCTATTGTCTTTTTAGTCTCTGATTTATTTCCATTCTAATCCGAATTATTTCCTTTCTTGTTACTTTCATCTTTGCTTATTCTTTTTCAAGTTCTTTAGTTGTAAAATTAGATTATATGATATACCTATAGTTTCTTGAGATAGGCCTATATTGCTAAAAAAAACTTCCCTTTAAAACCACTTTTGCTACGTATCATAGATTTTAGTGTTTCATAATTCTGTTTGTGTTTGTCCACAGGGTATTTTTTTTAATTTCTCCCTTGATTTCTTCTCTGAGCCAGTTGTTGATGAGTAACATGTGTAATCTCCACATATTTGTAGTTTTCTAGTTTTCTCATAATTGACTTTAGTTTTATATCCTTGTATTAAAAAAAAACTTGATATGATTTCAGTTTTCTTGAATTTATTGAGACGAGTTTTGTGGTTTAACATGTGATCAATTCTGGAGAATATTCCATGTGCTTTGAGAAGAATGTATATTCCGCTTTTGGATGGAATGTTTTGTATATATATATATTAAGTCCATCAGGTATAATGTGTTAAGACTGATGTTACCGAGGCGCCTGAGTGGCTCAGTCGGTTGAGCCTCCGACTTCGGCTCAGGTCAGATCTCACATTCGTGGGTTCGAGCCCCACGTCGGGCTCTGTGCTGGCAGCTAGCTCAGCCTGGAGCCCGTTTCCTGTCTTGTGTCTCCTTCTCTCTCTGTCCCTCCCCCTCTCATGCTGTGTGTCTCTCTGTATCAAAAATAAATAAAACATTAAAAAAAAAAAGTTTAAAAAAAAAAAAAAGACTGATGTTACCTTATGGATTTTCTGTCTGGATGACCTACCCATGGGGTATGAAAATCCCCTATTATATACTCCTGTCATTTCCCCCTTTACTGTTAATATTTGCTTTACATATTTCAGTGCTCTTATGATGGGTGTGTATATATCTACAAACGTTATTTTCTTGCTGGATTGACTCTTTTATCATTATAAAGTGGCCCTATGTCTTTTATTATATTTTTATTTTAAAGTCTTTTTTGAGTGTGATTTTAAAAATTAATTATTTATTTTTTAATTAGGCTCCATACCCAGTGTGGGGCTTGAATTCTTGACCCAGAGGTCAAGAGTTGCGTGCTTTACTGACTTAGCCAGCCAGTTACCCTTAAAGTCTGTTTTGACAAAGTTAATATAAGTATAGCTACATTAGCTTTCTTTTTGCTTCAGTTTATATGGAATATCTTATTCTGTGTCTTCTTCTTAAGTGAGTCTCTTGTAGGCAATACATAGGTGTGTCTCATTTCTTTATCCAGTCAGCAGCCATTCTGTTTCTTTTGATTGGAGAATTTAGTCCATTTATGTTTAAAGTAATTATTGACTGTAGAGTAGTTCTATTTTTAGCTTTTTGAAGAACCTTCATACTCTTCTCTAGAGTGGCTACACCAGTTTTCATTACCACCAGCAGGGCAAGACCGTTTCCCTTTCTCTGCATCTTCGCTAATACCTGTAGTTTCTTGTGTTGTTGATTTTAGTGATTCTGACAGGTGTGAGGTGTATCTCATTATGATTTTGATTTGTATTTCCCTAATGATGAGTTATGTTGAGCATCTTTTTCTATGTCTGTTAGCCATCTGGATGTCTTCTTTGGAAAAGTGTCTCTTCATGTCTGTTGCCTGTTTTTTAACTGGGTATTTGGTTTTTGAGTGTTGTTTATTAAGTTCTTTATAGATTTTAGATACTAACTCTTATCAAGTGTGTTA
>NC_043707.1:15766322-15786615 GCF_006229205.1 Suricata suricatta
TACTAACTGCTTGCTTTTCTTGAAGCTAGATCATTCTGAAAGTTTCCTGTTAGACCTATGAGTGCAAACATATGGTATCTATCCTTCTCTGCCTGACTTATTTCGCTTAGCATGACACCCTCAAGGTCCATCCACTTTCCTACAAATGGCCATATTTCATTCTTTCTCATTGCCATGTAGTACTCCATCATGTATATATACCACATCTTCTTGATCCACTCATCCAGTGATGGGCATTTAAGCTTTTTCCATGTTTTGGCTATTGTTGACATTGCTGCTATGAACATTGGGGTACATGTGCTCCTATGCATCAGCACTTCTGTATCCCTTGGGTAAATCCCTAGCAGTGCTGTTGCAGGGTCATACGGGAGTTCTATGGATAGTTTTTTGAGAAACCTCCACACTGTTTTCCAGAGTGGCTGCCCCAGTTTACATTCCCACCAACAGTGTAGGAGGGTAATAGTGTCTTTTTCACATTTAGGTCTTTCATCCATTTTGAATTTATTTTTGTGTATGATATAAGAACGTGGTTCAATTTCATTTTTCTGCATTTCACTATCCAGTTTTCCCAACACCATTTGTTGAAGAGACTGTCTTCCCCCCCCCCCACTGGATATTCTTTTCTGCTTTGTCAGAGATCAATTGACCATATGATTATGGGTCCACCGTGGGTTTTCTGCTCTATTCCATTGATCCACGTGTCTCTTTTTGTGGCAGTACCATACTGCCTTGATGACTACAGCTTTGGAGCATAGCTTCAAGTCCAGAATCGTGATGCCTCCGGTTTTGCTTTTCTTGTTCATGATTGCTTTGCCAATTCAGATTCTTTAGTGGTTCCATACAAAGTTTAGGATTGTTTGTCCTCACTCTGTGAAAATGCTAGTGGTATTTGGATAGTGGTTGCATTAAATGTGTAGATTGCTTTGGATAGTATAGACATTTTAACAATGTTCTTCCAATCCATGAGCATGGATTTTTTTCCCATTTCTTTGTGTCCTTTTCATTTTTCTTTCATAAGTGCTCCATAGTTTTTAGAGTACAGATGTTTTATCTCTTCGGTTAGGTTTATTCCTACGTCTCTTATTATTTTTGGTACAGTTGTAAGTGGGATTGATTCCTTGATTTTACTTTCTGCTGCTTCATTATTGGTGTATAGAAATGCAACAGATTTCTGTACATTGTATTATCTGGAACTCTGTTAAATTGATATATTAGTTTGAGCAATATTTGGTGAAGACTTTTAGGTTTTCTACATAGAGTATCAGGTTGTCTGCAAATAGTGAAAATTTGACTAATTCTTTCTGATTTGGATGCCTTTTATTTCTTTGGTTGTCTGATTGCTGAGACTAAGACTTACAGTACTGTGTTAAATAGGATCGGTGAGTATGGACTTCCCTTCTTGGTCCTGACCATAGAGGAAAAGTTCTCAGTTTTTCCTCAATGAGGATGATATTAGCTGTGGGTCTTTTGTATATGGCTTTTACAGTGTTGAGGTATTTTTCATTTATTCCTACTTTGTTGAGGTATTTTTCATTTATTCCTACTTTGTTGAGGATTTTTATTAAGAATGAATGCTGTGTTTTGTGAAATGCTTTTTCTGCATCTGTTAAGAGGATCATGGGCACCTGGGTGGCTCAGTCAGTTAAGCATCCAACTCTTGATTTCAGTTCAGGTCATGATCTCATAGTTCATGAGATTGAGCCCCTCATTGGGCTCTGCACCTAGGGTGCAAAGCCTGCTTTGGATTCTCTCTCCCTCCCTGTTGGCCCCTCCCGAGCTTGCTCTCTCTATAAAAATTAATAAATAAACTTAAGAAAAACAAGATCCTATGGTTCTTATACTTTCTTTTATTAATGTGGTATATCACATTGATTGATTTGTGAATATTGAACCAGTCCTGCAGCCCAGAAATATATCCCACTTGATCATGGTAAAAAATTCAGTTTGCTAGTAGCTTGTTAAGAATTTTTGCATTACTTTTCATCAGGAATATTTGCCTGCAATTCTCCATTTTAGTGTGGTTTTGGGGGGTGTTTTTTACTTTTTTTTTAATTTATGGATGTAAGGGAAAAAAAGACACAAACTTCTAATGTCAGAAATAAAATGGAATACATCACTACAGATCCCATGGACTTTAAAAGGATAATCAAGCAATACTATGAATTATTCTATGTCCACAAATTTGATAATGTAAATGAAATGGGCCAATTCCTTGAAAATCACAATCTGCCAAAACTCACACAAAAAGAAATAATCTGAAAAGTACCTTATCTGTTAAAGAAATTGTCTCAGTAATTGAACTTCCCAAACAGAAAGCCCTAGACCCAGATGGATTCACTGGTGAATTCTACCAGACATTAAAATTATACCAATTCTCTACAAGATCTTTCAGTGGATAGAAGCAAAGGGAATACCTCCTAACTTATTCAGCATTATCTTAATACCAAAGCCAGACAAATATACCACAACCAAGTGTACTTTCTCCCATGGATACAAGGCTAATTTCAACATTCAAAACAGAACAATGTTATCCAATATGTAAACAGTCTAAAGAAAAATCACATTATTATATCAATAGATACAGAAAAACCATTTGACAAACTCCAACACTCATTTGTGGTTTTTAAAACTTGCTGTATACTAGTAATAGAGATGGAAGTCCTTAATGTGATAAAGAATATCTACAGAAAACCTACAGTTACCATCATACTTAAATGTGAGAAACTTGACTTCCTAGTAAGTCCAGGAATAAGGCAAGGATGCCCCATCTAACCACTACTCTACAACATTGCACTTGAGATTCCAGCCAATGCAATAAGGCAAGAAAAGGACATAAAAAAACAGATTAGAACGGAAGGAATAAGTGGGGGTTTTTTTCCCCACAAATGACATGATTGACTCATTAGAAAATCTGAAAGAATGGACAAAAACTCTGGGAATTAATAAGCAGTTAAAGCACAGATGCAGGATACAAGGTGAAATACAAAAGTCAATAAATTTTCCATATGCTACCAATGAACAAGTAGAGGGTTTTTTAAATATTTTTAAGTTTATTTATTTATTTTGAGAGAGAGAGGGAGAGCATGAGTGGCAGAGGGGAAGAGCATGAGAGAGAGAGAGAATTCCAAGCAGGCTGCATGCTGTTTCCTCAGACCCCGATGAGGGGCTTCATCCAACGACCCTGGGATCATGACTTGAGCCCAAATCAAGCATTGGATGCTCAACCAACCGAGCCACCCAGGCTCCCTGAACAAGTAGAGTTTTAAATTGAAAACACTACCATATACATTAGTATCCTCCAAAAAATGGTATACATAGGTAGAAGATCTATATGAGGAAAACTACAAAATTCTGATACAGGAAGTTGAAGAAAAACTAAATACACGTAGGGATATTCCATGATCATGGATAGAATAAATAATTTTGTGGATATCAATAAACTGATTCTAAAGTTCATATGTAGTGGCAAAAGTTCCAAAATTGCCAACATGGTATTGAAAAAGAAGTTGGGGGACTGACAGTACCTGACTTGAAGACTTAATATAAAGGTACTGCAATCAAGACAGTGTGTTATTGGGAGAGGGAAGATAGACAAATAGATTAATGGAACAAAATAGAGAGCCCAGAAATATGAAACCATCTGATCTTTGACAAAGGAACGATTCAATGGAGAAAAGGTAGTCTTTTTAGCAAATGATACTAGAACTGGATATCCACACATACAAAAAAATGACCCTAGACACATACCTAACACCCTTCACAAAAATTAATTCAAAATATATTAGTGGCCTAAATGTAGAATGTAAAACTATATGACCCCTACAAAAACAAAAATAGGAGGAAATATTGATTACCTTGAACATGGCCATTACTTTTTAGATACAACACTGAGGTCATGATACAGGAAAGAAATAACCGGTAAGTTGGACTTCATTAAAATTATTTTTTTCTGCTCTGTGAAAGACACTCACTGTCAAATGAATAAAAAGACAAGCGACAAACTGTGATAAAATATTTGCAAAAGACATATCTGACAAAGAACTATTATCCAAAATATACAAAGAACTCTTAAAACCTATCAATAAGAAAACAAGCAACTTGATTTTGAAATGGGCCAAAGATGGGGCACTTGAGTGGCTCACTTGGTTAAGCATCTTACTCTTGGTTTCAGCCCAGGTCATGGTCTTGAGTTTTCATGAGTTCAGGACTGCATCTGCACCACCAGTGCAGAGCCTGCTTGGAATTCTCTCTCTGTCTCCATCTCTCTGCCCCTCTCCCACTCACATTGTCTCTGTCTCTCTCAAAATAAAAATAACTTTAAAAAAATAAAATAAAGTAAAATAGGCCAAAGACATGAAGACACCTCACTAAAAATGATATACAGATGGCAAATAAGCACAAGAGAAGATGTTCCACATCATATGTCATCAGTAAAATGAATTCTTACACAACAATAAGTTATTAATTACTACACACCTATTAAAATGGTCAAAATCTGGAACAGTGATAACACCAAATGCTGGTAGGGATATGAGCAATAGGAATTCTCATTCATTGCTTGTGGGGATGGAAAATGGGACAGCCACTTTGGAGGGCAGCTTGGAAGTTTCTATAAAACTACACATACTCCTGACACATTATCTAGCAACCATGCTTCTTGGTATTTGTTCAAGGAGTTGAAACTTTATGTACATGCCAAAACCTGTACACAGACGTTTATAGCTGTGCTATTCATACTTAACAAAACCTGGAAACAACCAAGTCCTTCAGTGGGTGAATGGATAAATAAACTCTGATTCATCCAGACAACTGAATACTATTCAGCACTAAAAAGAGATCTAATAAGCAAATTTGCAAAATTTCAGGGTATAACATCAACCTCCAAAATCATCTGTATTTTATATATCAGCCATAAATGATCCATAGAAGAAGTCAGGAAAACAAGTACATTTACAGTATCATCTAAAAATTAAATACTTAGAAATAAATGTAACCAAGGAGATTAAAAAAAACCTGTGCAGTGAAAGCTATAAAATATAAAAGAAATTAAAGATCTAAATAGAGGGAAATTGTCCCATGGTCATAAGAAGACTTAACCCATTTTTAAGATGTTAAGGCTACACAATGTAATCTACAAAGTCAGTGCAAATCCTACGAAACTCCCAATCTTTTTTGCAGAAATAGGAAAACCCACCCTAAAATTCATATGAAAGTTCAAGGGACTCCAAATGGCTAAAGCAATCATGAAAAAGAATAAAACTGGAATATTTACTCTTCTTGAGTAGTTTTGAACTCAGGAAGTATGATACTGGCATAAAGATAGGTACAGTTACATAGATGAACAGAATGGAATAGAAGGCCCAAAAATAAACCCTTGCATATATGGGCAGCTGCTTTTCAACAGTTGGTTGAAACAGTCTAGAGTGCCAAGACCATTCAATGGAGGAAGGACAGTCTTTTCAAAAAACAAAAGCAAAACAAAAAAACAAAACAAAACAAAAATACAAAAAACGTTGCTGGGAAAATTGGGTATCCACATGCAAAAGAAGTCCTCATGAACAGTCTTTATTCCTGCTGATCTTATGTAAATAATTAGGCCAGGGTTGTTAAGACTGGACTCGTTCCACCAATGCATTAGTCTCGATTTGGCTATCTCTGATAATGGAGGTTTTTTTAGAGAGAAAAACTACGTTTCAGCAATGCACTACTGTAAATGTTATTCTAGTTCTGAGTGTCTTTGAATATTTGTTGTTAGATCTCAGGCTTGTTAGTCTGTGAGGATGGTATTTAAATATGGGGGTCAGCCCCTATTAAAGTTTCAGGTATCTCTCCGGAGTTAAGTGAACCAACTCAGAAGAACCCTTAACCTGGTGAGGGGATCCAGATCCAGTCGATCAGCTTGAACTGATCCTCAAAAGGACTCTGACTCCAGGGATCTCTAGCCCTGCTCCAGCCACACCCTGGAAGCTGGCTGGTCTAGCACAGCAGAAGCCTGAGGAACCATCGGTCCAGTAAAATAAACTGTCCTGCCTCTTTGCCATCGGACTGGCAAATGTTGCCCCAGAAAGCTGGGGAAACAGCAAAAGTTGCTGATAGGATGTTCTGTTGGTAGTAATTGCCTCTGATCTGGGCATGGGATTTCAACATGGCAAAAGGTAAGGGGAGCTTACTCCTTTACTGCCAGACTCTAATGGGGGGTCCTCAAGTGGCCGCTAGACGGCCCACCAATTTGGCTAAGGTTAGTAAGAATTATGAAGGCATATTGCACTTATACGCCCAAGGATCCTGACAAATGAGGAAACAAATTGGCTGTCATTCTTACTTTTGTAAACCAGACAGCGCCAGATATTAGAAACTCTAAAGGAAACCCTTACCAAATTAACCATGGAGACTGGCGGAAATTGGGTAAACTCTCCTTCCCTATGCCCTTTACAGGGTAAGAAATTCCCCTTACACCAAGGAGGGCTATGCCAGGCTTTAGGGGAACAATGGTAACTCAGCTGACCCAGGATTGGGTCAGTTACCAGACCGAGGGGGGGCGGGTGAAATGTAAGGACAGATTTGAGACAATAGAAGGGCACACATTGCCCAAGGCAAGAAAGACCACCCTTGTAATACCCTTAACATGCCTAAGGGCAGGCCTAGAAATAGAAGCTATAGGTAATCAGTTATTGCTTAAGGCTAGTTACACCCTATGTGAGGGTCCTGGGTCCTGGGTCTACTCTGTGATTGGTTAACACTCTAAATGTTGTAATTGGATAAACCTGCTGTCGATAATATTGTATAATAATAATAAAATAAAAATTTAAAAAAAAAAAGGAGTTAAGTTTTGCTGAAGGATCCCACAGGCGAATAAAATCTTTTACTGCCACTTTGGTTAAATAGAGTTTTCGGATTTGTAAAAAAAAAAAAAAAAAAAAAAAAAAAAAAGAATGAAATTGAACACTTATATCATATGCAAAAATTAACTCAAAATGGATCGAAGACTTAAACATAAAAGCTAAAACTGTAAAATTCCTAGATGAAAATATTGGGAGAAATCTTCAGGACACTGAGTTTGGTAATGACTTCATAGATATGAGTCCAAAGCACAGGCAACAAGAGAAAAAATAAATTGGACTTCATTAAAATTAAGGACTTTGGTGTACCAAAGAATACTGCTATGAAAGTAAAAAGCCAACCTACAGGATGGGATAAAATATTTGCAAATGATATACCTGACAAGAGATTAATATCCAGAATATATAAAAATCCCCTACAGCTCAGCAAAAAAAAAAAAGAAAAAGAAAAAAAAGCAATTCAAAAAAGTAAAGGACTTAAGTAGATATTTCTTCAAAGAAGATAGAGAAATGGCCAATAAACACATAAAAAGGTGCTCCACATCACTAGTTATCATAGAACTGTAAATGAAAACCACAATGAGATACCACTTCACACCTGCTAGGATGGCTGTAATCAAAGAGAGAAAATAAGCATTGGTGAGGATGTGGGGAAATTGGAATTATTGTGCATTGCAGTGGAAATGTAAAGTGGTATAAACCACTGTGGAAATCAGTTTGAGAGTTCTTCAAAAATTTAAAGAGAATTAATATATGACCTAGCAATTCCACTCCTAGATATGTCCCCAAAATAATTGAAAGCAGGGACTTTGGCACCATGCATAAGCTAAATACAGGTATTGCCCTGCTAGGAAGGCCTGACATCATCTTCCTGGATAAGCCATCTTCTGGCATGGATCCTGTGGCCCAGCACTTCCTCTGGGACACAGTCTGATGAGCCTGTGAGCCTGGCAAGGCCATTGTCATAAAACGCATGGGTGTTGTCCATATCTTGATTGAGGGATGGGCAGAGGGGCATTACACTTGGTGCCGTGGGCATCTGATCGTGTCCAAGAACATAGATCGGTAAGGACCTTCCAAGGGACTATTAATGTCCCTGGAAGAATTACAATCTGTAATTCCTGTGATTCCTGCCAGAAGAAATATCCTACAGTTCTTAGATGAAGTCTCTGGAACACTCTGTCCAAAAATGGGAAAGTAAAAAGAGATTGGAGCTCTTACTGCATATTTAAACATGTGCCACCTGGTTTCTGTTTTTATTTTGACTACAAGAGAATGTAGTTAACAGAGATTCCCCCACATCTTACCTGGGTCCTAAATACCA
Organism: Suricata suricatta; assembly: GCF_006229205.1. Taxonomy (NCBI): domain Eukaryota; kingdom Metazoa; phylum Chordata; class Mammalia; order Carnivora; family Herpestidae; genus Suricata; species Suricata suricatta. Next base: position 15,774,486 of record NC_043707.1, read on the forward strand.
GTCATACCAAGAACTTCCCTGATTCCTTCAATGTTCCAGCCTTTACCATGCCACAGGAGGCCTCTCCAGCCCTCCCTCCCTCTGGTTCCTGATTTTTTCAGTATGGAAGAATGTGAGGCTTTGGGTTGAAGACTGGCCATTATGGTAAGTGGGAAGTTCCAGTGTCTTGGCAATCCACAGTATCTGCAGAATACGTGTGGAAGTGCATACATTCTACAGGCCAAAATCAAGAGGGATAAGCAGGTAGAAGAGCAGAAGAGATGCAAAACAAGAAGATACTCATTGAAACAAGCTTCCAGCTACTAAGGCTTAGGCATGACCCTCGCAGTTAAGCTCCTGTTGATCCCTACTGTACCCAAGCTCTTCACCCCAATGTTGTAGAAATAAGAGATAGTAAGGTCCTCAGCAGCCCCTCTAATTATGCAGTTACAATGCTTTCTAACTGTAGAATTCAGTAGTGTTAAGTGTGTTCACATTGTTGTGCAACCAGTCTGCAAAAATTTTTCACCTTGCAAAACTGAAATTCTACCCATCTCTTTACCTGCCTCCCCATTTCCCTCCTCCCCCAGCCACTAGCCGCAACCATTCTACTTTGTCTCTATGGATCTGACAGCTTTAGATATATCATGTAAGTGGAATCATAGAGTATTTGTTTCTTTACGACTGGCTTATTTCACTTTGTATGATGTCTTTTTTATGTTTTTTATTTATTTTTGAGAGACAGAGAGAGACAGTGTGAGCAGGGGAGGGTCAGAGAGAGAGGGACACACAGAATCTGAAGCAGGTTCCAGGCTCTGAGCTAGCTGTCAGCACAGAGCCTGACACGGGGCTTGAACCCATGAACCGTGAGATCATGACCTGACTGAAGCCAGATGCTTAACTGACTGAGCCACCCAGGCGCCCCTGTATGATGTCTTCAAGGTTCATCCATGTTGTAGCAGGTCTCAGAATTTCCTTCCTTTTTGCAGCTGAATAATATTCTGCTGTATACACATCCTACATTTTGTTTATTCATCCATCCTCCATCAATGGACACTTAAGTTGCATCGACCTCTTGGCTACAGTGTGACCAATGCCGCTGTGAAGATGGGTGTGCAAACATCTTAGGATCCTACTTTTAAATCTTTTGAATATGTACTCAGAAGTGGGATTGCTGGATCACATGGCAACTTTTTTAAAATTTTTTGAGGAAGCTCCATATTGTTTTCAGTAGTAGCAAACCATTTTACATCCTGACAACACTGTACAAGGATGAAACCCAAGGATTCAAGGGACATTCTTACTAGAATGTTATTACCTACTACTTTTAATGTAAAACGAAGGAAGACTTCTTCCCCCTTCATGTCCAATAAAGAGAGGCCAAAAACTCAACTGCAGGGGGAAAAAAACACAGTCAAGAATAAAGAGAGAGAAGCACTTTTTTGCCTTGAAACTTTTCCCTGGTACAAATACAGGGACACAAAACTGACCTGTACATCTTTCCAACACATTTCCTAGTGACACTTCTGTGAATTTTTATGGAACAGAGACAATGGGGATGTAGTCAGCAATGTCACATGTGACTAGAAAGATAAATCTGCATGCAACATGTATATATTTTTTAATTAGGAGTTTTGACTTATTTCTTCTTTTGAATTGACTTCTAGCCTTTGCTTTGGTTTAAAAAATACATGTGCCAGGAAATGTCCCATATTTCACCTTATCCCTCACAAAAAGCACCACTTTCCCTTTGTCAGACAGCTCCCTAAAGCATGAGCACCAAGGGAAGGTCCATTACCACATACCCAGCAAGGACTTTGCCAGGGGAAAGGTGAGTGTGGTACCAGGCCCTCCTAAAATCTTAGGAGGTGTTTGACCTTAAAAGTCAGTGGATAGGAGTGCCTGGGTGGCTCAGTCGGTTAAGCGTCCGACTTCGGCTTAGGTCATGATCTCATGGCTTGTGGGTTTGAGCCCCGTGTCGGGCTCTGTGCTGACAGCTCAGAGTCTGGAGCCCATCTTCAGATTCTGTGTCTCCCTCTCTCTCTCTCACCCTCTCCTGTTCATGCTGTCTGTCTCTCTCTCTCTCTCAAAAATAAATAGAAAACAGTAAAAAAAAAAATTTTAATTAAAAAAAAAGAGAGTCAGTGGCTAATATGAAGCATTCGAATTCAGGCATCTGAGAGATTTCAGACAAACCCAGCTCCATCAAAGACCATTTCTCTTCTTCCCTTTCTTGAATACTGTGTAAAGCCAGCAGTTTCTTTCTGGCTCTCACCATAGTAGTTTTATAGAACATGGCTTAATCTTAAATTATTTAGGACTCTTAGGAGTTACTCATAATTTGAGGGTGTGGATAGATAAGTTCTGTTTCAGAAGATATGAGGTTCATAAATTCACAATATCCTGGGAAACTGACATTAACAGGAGTAGACAGGCAAAACTTTCCCTAATTGGGATTCATTAGCTTCATGGGGAGGCTCCGGGTCCATGCAAGGTGGGAGTAAACAGAGCCCTTCCCGCTTCTACTCTCTACTAAGCCGGTAGTTCTCCCCAGCTGTCCCTCTTAGTGCCTTTAATAACAGTGATTTCTTCTGCTGCTTTCAAGGGATTTGGTACCTTGGAGTCAATCAAAGATGAATATGGGTTAGAAAATTACTTCATTAGTCAGATCACACTGGAGCAAGTATTCCTAGCCTGGCCCAAACAGAAATTAAAAAAAAAAAATTATAAAGATAATTGAATCCAACCACCATTTGACATCTCCCCAGGTGTCAAATAACTAAAACATAGTGACAATGTCTAGACATAAATGTGTACATAAATGTCTTGAGGGGTATGTGTGTTTGCATATAAAAAAAGTGTTCCCTTGTGGTGCCTGGGTGGCTCAGTAGGTTGAGCATCTGACTTCAGCTCAGGTCATAATCTCAGGGTTCATGAGTTCAAGTCCCGCATCGGGCTCTGTGGTGACAGCTCAGAGCCTGGAGCCTGCTTCAGATCCTCTGTCTCCCTCTCTCTGTGCCCCTCCCCTGCTCACTCGCTCTCAAAAATAAACAAACATTAAAGGCATATACTCCTGCCATAGGCTAATTACTACTACATATGGGCAGAGGCTAAAACAGCTATTCCTAGATTTTATGACTATGCACTAGATTGACCTGGGGGGCTTTTCTTTAAAATGAAGATTCCTAGATTTCAAACTCTGTGGATTCTGTTCCAGTCAGAGTGGTGGAGAATCCAGGAATCTGCATTTTAACTAGTACTCCACCTAATTCTGATGCATACCTGGCTCTGGGGCAAATATAGGTTAGGCTTCCCAGGGATTCGCAAATTAAGGCTTGCAATTTTAATACCTAAGAAGTCATTTTTATTCTTGGGAATTAATAGTAGGTGACAACGTATCTTCAGTCATGTCATCACTCAAATAAGACTTCTACTAACGCTATAATGAATAGATGATAAACACATTTTCCTTTCTTTCCCAAACTTACCTATGTCAAGGCCTCCTTGCTACTTTAGTCATGAAATAATTTCAAAAAGGACAAATCAGGCTACCTTGCTTGAAGAATTCCAGGTTTTTTGATATCATGAGCTCTCAGCTGTACATCATAAGAATGGAGCACTGGCATCTAGGCTGACTCCAGAATGTTCTTTGTAGGTATGAATCCTGAGGTCCCTTCCTTCCTTGTCTTTTGCAATCTTATGACCCAAGTAATCTCACTTGGGTAGTCCACTTCATATCTGACATCAACCAAGAAGGTGCAGAGCAATCTTACTTAGATGCTACATAAAACTAAGAGGAAAAATGCAGTTTTTAAGACAAAAGGAATGTGTGTTTCTGCTTAATAAAATGCACAGATCCAAGAGAAGTAGGAGAATAAAACATTAACTAGTGCAGCTTTGACTTCAAATTCTGACCACTAAAGTGAGGTGTCAGAAATAACCATGAGCTTGGCCCCTGCACAGGGATGATATACAAATTAGTGAAGCATTCCATACTTAAAAATTTTTTATATAACCATGCCCAATTATGATTGGTAGCTACCTTAAACATTTATGAATCATAGTTCTCTTCGTTAAGGAGCTTAAAATCAAAGAAAGGTAAAATGTTCTGGTTGAAACTGGGCAATAGGTAAATGGAAGTTCATTGTGCTATTCCCTTTAACTTGTTTGTCTGAAAATGCCAATAATGTTTTTTCTTTAATCTAGCTAAGGAAGATAAAATAGGAATGAACAATCAATTATCAATACAAGGCAGTAAAGTTCCAAGAAGGGAGGAAAAAAGTCCAGGCTATAGTGCTGTTTGCTTGGGTAGGAATCTGAGAGGAACAGGGAAGGAAATGCCAACAATTAAAACTATGGATTAGGAGGAGCCATGATTAATGCCTCTGGCTCTCATATGGCAAGATGATGTTCCCAAATACAAGATCATATGACTTTCCTGGAGCCTGTTTCGCCTCCCCATAGCCTCCTCCTCATGATGTTCCTCCCCACCCACCCAACTCCAGCTTGAGGCAGGAAGTTGGGCTCCATGGAGTCAGACTGGACTCTACATTAAGAAAACTAACAAAGCTTTCCAGTAACGTACTCCTCTGGTCTTCCATGTCTGTTCTCTTCTTTTCTGTTCCTTTCCTCTCCCAGGGTCTGCAGTGTCTCCTATGCTGAAACAATTTCAATGACCTCATTTTCTTCTGCAGTAAAATTCCGAGTTGTGGCAGAAATCTGACATGAGCTAGTAAGGCGACCTGGAGAAATTTCAGGATTTTGTCACCTATACCCTTGTTTTCATGCCATTCTGGGCCATGAGCATTATAAAAGAGGAAAAGAGATTTTAAAAATACATTTAAAAGCAACAGTAATAAGTAAGGAGATGTAAGCAATCTGGAGCCTCATCTAAAGAATGCTCTTCTTCCCTCCCTATTTTCCTCCTTTATTTCTTATCCTCTTGGTCACCTACTTTCTCCTTCTGTGTCTTCCATTCTTAACTTTTTTACTACTTCCCTCCAAGCGTTAATTATTCAAAAGGTATAGGGAGCGACAACACAAAGTGAGAATTGGAGCTCATGGATCCAGCCTCCTCTAGCACTATAATTATGTAATTAGCTGTACGACTGGCTGGAAGCTGAAGAAAAGCATAAGGTGGAAAACGTAGAATACCTACCAACAGCACACATGTTTATAATGGCATCCCATCTCCACTACACACACACCGTTCCCTTATAAGCAACAGTCACTGAATTAGGCAGGACACTGATATGATGTGGGAGTGGTAGATCTGTCCACAAGATGGCAGTCCTACTTCGTAGCATATAAGGTAGGAAATTTGCAGTGGTGCAAAATACGAATAAACTTAGAATTATATTATTTATGTAGGTGATATCATGGATTATATTTCAGTTCCCACCACATATGAATGGATATTTTTATTTGGATCACAGTTACATTTTGAGGGGTGGGTAGTGTTATATCTGAAGAATAAGAGAACATTCTAAGTAGGGGTAAGTGTGTGTGTGTATGTATTCCACCTAACCTTAACTGTTTGATGAAGTTCCAATGACTGGACTCTCAGGGGTGCAGCTAATTTGGGGATAATGCTTAAAAAGCACCGGGAACAGAGGTTTATATTCAATGTTAATGATTTTGAACTTTATCCTGAAAAACATGGGGAATCGTTGAAAAATTTTAAGCAGGTGGGTGACTCGATCAGAGCAATGTTTCCCCAGCTTCACTCATTGGTATAGCACCTTCATGGTTTTTGCCATAACTATTACCAGTAGTTAATTTACTTAATGTTTTTTAAACCTACTTTTACTCTTTTACCATGTATTTAAAGAGGAAATTCATTACCAGCATTCCTTAACATAATAAATACCCAAAATAAATGTACAACTATTGAAATGGAACATTGTTCATTTATAAACTTAAAATTATCTCACGCACTGCTAGTGTTAAGTCTCCTGCACTGGGTCACTCTCCTGTTTGGTGTGGACTGTTAGGGGTGTCCCCTGAAGGCACAGATACTGGGTTTCCTTCAGAGTCTTAATGGCTGGATGGGGTCTTAGATTTCACCTGAAATCCTGTTAGACAGTTGTAGGCGTGAAGCCAGTTAGCTACAGACCAAAGAGTTAGACCTAAGTTCGTCTATGCCTTGTAAATGTCTATAGCACCACTAGCCCTTCTGAAATTTCAATGTGCATATGAATCTTGTAAAATGCAAATTCTGATTCAGTATGCAGATTCTGCAGTTCTAACTCTAAATGATGTTAATGCTGTTTTTCTCCAACCGTGCCACGGTAGCACAGTACGAGACTGTAATTTCCTGCAGAGCAGGGGACCACGCCTCAATCTTTAGCATAGCCATAGAAGGGGACTTCATGGTTAATACTCACTGAAGAAGGGTGAATTTTATTCCCCAGGATAGTCACAAGACTCCCAGTATGCAGGTTTCAGTTCAGAAGAACCCCCAAGACATACCCCTACTATTCAAAACATTTTTAATTTTTCTCATACGAAAATTATAGTTAGGTTTTCGTTTTCTACTTAGCCCCAGACTAGAATATAAGTTTCATGAAAGCAGACACCTTAATTGTGACGACTGCCTCGGTTTCAGGACTCAGCCCATTCGTATCTCCCGCCTGTTCTGGGAGTTAGCGCAGCAAGTTCATAGGACAAGATGTTTATTCTCAAAGAGCTAATGATCTAGTGAGGACTTTACCAAGCAAGGGACAGTCACATCTCGCTTCGAAACCAGTCTCTGGAAAAGAACAAATCGATAGGAAAGCCTCTCCGAAACCGTCAGGTGAAAAAGATCCGATAATGCGCGAGAGAAGGTAAATCCGGGGACCGCCGCGGGTACAAGATCGGGAAAGGGGGTGCTCTCTCATTGGACAATCCGGATCGGGAGAATCCAAAGTGACGGGGGGGGGCGCTGTGATGTGATGTGGTAGACGTAATCAGAGCAGGATTACAGAGTGGATATCCGGGCCAGGACTAGAATCTAAAAAGTGGTAACATAAGTAATCTTCTGACTACTTACTATGTTATGAGTTGGCCTATCCTGCGCTCTTGGAGTAATTGGACTGGCCCAACCTCCTCCAGGGAGCAGTAGAGCGCGGCTCGCATAGAGAGTCCTCTTCACGTAGAAGGCGTGGGAAAGAGTGTCGCGGGGAAAGCTGGGAAACTCGGTCGTGAGCCACCATCTTGCTTTCCTTTAAACCGACTGTGACCGTGGATTAGAGCAATCTTGAGCCATGAAGCTGCTGAGCAGAGCCGGGTCTTTTTCGGTGAGCACAGCCGGCGGGCTTGGGAAAAGGTTGGGGAGCAGCTTGTCAGTGTGTCAGGTGATACGGACCGGAGGTGCGTGGTTTGGAGTTCCGGGGCCTTGGGCTTCCGTCTGCCCTTCAACCGAACTCTGCAGGCCTAGTGAGCTGCAAGCTAGGTGGGTCAGGAATTGGAGGTCCAGCTCGTGCTACGAGCAGAAGAGACCTAACGCCGGAAAACCTGAAGAGGAGAGGGAAAGGGCTTGAGAGTGGAGATGAAGTGACTCGGTGGAGAGACCTCTGAAGGTCACTGCTTCACTTGGCATGCCGGAGGAGACAGCGAGTCCTGGGGGGCAGGCGGCCGGCGAGGACCTACCCCCCCCCCCTTACCCTGTTAGCCCTGGCCTCTGCTTCTTAGTGTATCACGGAGAATCAGTTTCCTCAACGGTTAAGTTGGGCGTATGAGTAAAATGTTAAGGACGAAATGAGCAAATTGCCGTATCGTGCTTATTACTATGCTTGGAACTTATTATAGTGCTCTGGCAGTATAACGTGTTTTTCTTGATGTTAGAGAATTCTAGGAGGGGCTCGTGGTCAGCCCTCAGGAGCTGCTTAAGACTCCTAATTCAAGCCCAGGGGAAACAGCTGTCACTTAGGGACGACTCCTCAAATGTCAGCCTGCTATCACTGTGGAGCGGTGCTTATCATCAGGGAGAGTGAGGAACACTTTAAAAAATATCAGGTGGGCCAGGTTTGCCTCAAGGAAATAGTTGACAGTATCTGCATACATTTTTGGTTGTAATAACCTGTGGGGGAACGCATCTGGCATCTAGAGTCCAGAGGTGCCGCTAAATATCCTGCAGTGCGCAAACACCCCCCCCCCCATACAACAAAAAGTTAGCCCCAAATATCCGTAGAATATGGATTACTAGGTAGCCTAGTAATCTGCTAGAGAGTGGTGCAAAAGGACAGGGAATGGAGTTTCCCTGCCCCTAATGTTTAAATAGATATACTGTGGATTATATAAATGGCTGTAATTTCGACTGTAATATAGCCTAAATTACCCTTCCTGACACACCTAGACAAACCAATAATCAACAGCTCTGAGAGCAGCCTAGTTAAACTAGCAAAAGACCCTAAGTTCTCCTCCATTTCATCCATCCCCATTTTCCAGTAGATAAAAAAGAAATCAAAGATAACAGACTTGGAGAGGACCGACATACACAAATTGCAGTAAACTTGAAAGCAATTAATGTTCCAAGTTATATCACTTATTTTACAAGAGTAAATTTATACATGCTTCGTTATTAACATAATCTAGTAATGGTATGGCAGTTACAAGGATAATTCTTTGCACCTGATTTGAATGGGACCCATTATAGGCAGTACATAATCAACAAAGCTTGTTTCTTCAGGGGAAAGCACCTAAATCTCCCTTAGCCCTGGAACTGTAGATTATTCTTGCATGAACAGCTATGCTCACGTATCTTAGATTTTACTTTTCAAAAGATCAAAAGCCAGATTCACAAGTAGAGTTAACCGTACCACACCTAGCAAATGAAATTGAAGCAACCTAACTTAGTACAGCGCTGATGTTGAATACATAACAAGTGGCCTCTCAGGACATCACAGAGGAGGGGACATTGGAGTCCTCAGGAAACTCCAGCAGTGTGTTCATTTGATTTTTGAATAACATCTCTGCTAATAACGTCAGGAACCTTAGGATGAATTTTATAGCCTTATGTATCATTTGCCCAAAAAACAATAAAGTTATGCATTTTGGATCCATTATAAAGCATTTAAGAGAACCCTTTTACCTTTACAGTGGCTGCATATAATAAACTGAGAATCTGCTGTAGCTGAAGCTATTGTTAATCCCAGGATGATCCAAATTTATATTAGGTGAAGAAATAAAACCCTTGGTTGTGTGGTCCTACTGTAGCACACAAGACAGGGAAGATACTGTGGAAAATATTGGGGGCTTGGAGGAATTTTCTTCGGTATACTCTTCTTTCTTTTAAAGGTTACTAACATGATTATGGAGATGAAGTCATTTCCTTTGGGAAGTAGGCTAAAATGAGATTCTCTGGGCAGATAAGGAAAACAGTAATGCTAAAATCTTTAAAAGGCAATAGATGTGGCAGTCCCAAACCTTTTTTTGTTATATATAGTTTATTGTCAAGTTGGTTTCCATATAACATGCAGTGCTTTCCCCCACAAGTTCCCTCCTCCATGACCATCACCTCCCTTCCCCTTACCCCCTCCCCCTTCAGCCCTCAGTTAATTTTCAGTATTCTAGTCTCATGATTTGCCTCCCTCTCTCTCCCTAACTCTTTTTCCCCTTTCCCCTCCCCATGGTCCTCTGTTAGGTTTCTCCTGTTAGACCTATGAATGAAAACATATAGTATCTGTCCTCCGCCCGACTTATTTCACTTAGCATGACACCCTCAAGGTCCATCCACTTTGCTGCAAATGGCCAGATTTCATTCTTTCTCATTGCCATGTAGTATTCCATTGTATATATAAACCACATCTTTTTGATCCATTCATCCATTGATGGACAGTTAGGCTCTTTCCATGATTTGGCTATTGTTGAAAGTGCCGCTATGAACAGTGGGGTACAGGTGCCCCTGTGCATCAGCACTTCTGTATCCCTTGAGTAAATACCCAGCAGTGCTATTGCTGAGTCGTAGGGGGGTTCTGTTGTTAATTTTTTGAGGAACCTCCACACTGTTTCCCAGAGCAGCTGTACCAGTTTTCATTCCCACCAACAGTGTAGGAGGGTGCCCGTCTCTCCACACCCTCGCCAGCATCTATAGTCTCTTGATTTGTTCATTTTAGCCACTCTGACTGGCGAGAGGTGGTATCTCAGTGTGGCTTTGATTTGTATTTCCCTGATGATGAGTGGTACTGAACATCATTTTCATGTGTTTTTTGGCCATCTGGATGTCCTCTTTGGGGAAGTGTCTATTCAGGTCTTCTGCCCGTTTTTTCATTAGATTATTCATTTTTTGGGTGTGGAGTTTGGTGAGTTCCTTGTAGATTTTGGATACTAGCCCTTTATCCGATATGTCATTTGCAACTATCTTTTCCCATTCTGTCGGTTGCCTATTGGGTTTTTTTTTTTTTTATTGTTTCCTTTGCAGTGCAGAAGCTTTTTATCTTGATGAGGTCCCAGTGGTTCTTGATTCCCTTGCCTTTGGGGATGTGTCCAGTAGGAAATTGCTGTGGTTGAGGCCAAGGAGGCTGTTTCCTGCTTTCTTCTCCAGGGTTTTGGTTTCCTGTCTCACATTCAGGTCCTTCATCCATTTTGAGTTTGTGTACTGGTGTAAGAGAGTGGTCTAGTTTCATTCTTCTGCATGTTGCTGTCCAGTTCGCCCAGCACCACCTCTTAAAGAGGTTGTCTTTTTTCCATTGGATACTCTCCTGCTTTGGCCATACATTTGTGGGTCCAGTTCTGGGCTCTCTATTCCATTGGTCTATTTGTCTGTTTTTGTGCCAGTACCATACTGTCTTAAAGATGACAGCTTTATAGTAGAAGCTAAAGTCTGGGATTGTGATGCCTCCATTTTGGTTTTCTTTTTCAGTATTATTTTGGCTATTTGGGGTTTTTTGTGGTTCTGTATGAATTTTAGGATAGTTTGTTCTAGGTTTGAGAATGCTGGTGCAATTTTTATTGGGATTGCATTGAATGTGTAAATTGCTTTGGGTAATAATGACATTTTAACAATGTTTATTCTCCCGATCCATGAGCATGGAATGTTTTTCCATTTCTTTGTGTCTTCTTCAATTTCCATAAGTTTTCTATAGTTTTCATTGTACAGGGCTTTTACATCTTTGGTGAGGTTTATTCCTAGGTATTTTATGGTTTTTCATGCAATTGTGAATGGGACCAGTTTCTTGATTTCTCTTTCTGTTGCTTCATCGTTGGTGTATAAAAATGCAATGGATTTATAGACTTTGATTTTGTACCCTGAACTTTGCTGAATTCATGGATCAATTCTAGTAGGCTTCTGGTGGAGTTGGTCAGGTTTTTCATGTAGAGTATCATGTCATGTGTGAAAAGTGAAAGTTTGACTTCATCTTTGCCAATTCTGATGCCTTTTATTTCCTTTTGTTGTCTGACTGCTGATGCTAGGATTTCCAGCACTATGTTAAACAACAGTGGTGAGAGTGGACACCCCTGTCTTGTTCCTGATGTCAGGGGGAAAGTTCTTCGTTTTCCCCCATTGAGGATGATATTAGCTGTGGGCTTTTCATAAATGGCTTTTATGATGTTTAAGTAATTCTTTCTATCCTGACTTTCTTGAGGGTTTTTATTAAGAAAGGATGCTGTATTTTGTCAAATGCATTTTCTTTATCTCTTGACAAAATCATATGGTTTTTTATCTTTTCTTTTGTTAATGTGATGTATCACATTGATGGATTTGTGAACATTGAACCAGCCCTGTAACCCAGGAATGAATCCCACTTGATCATGGTTGATAATTCTTTTTATATGCTGGTGAATTCGATTTGCTAGTATCTCGTTGAATGTTTTTACATCTGTATTAAGGATATTGGCCTGTAGTTCTCTTTTTTTGTTGGGTCTCTGTCCAGTTTGGGAATCAAAGTGATGCTGGCTTTGTAAAAATGAGTCTGGAAGTTTTCCTTATATTTCTATTTTTGTGGGGTTTTTTTTTCTTTTTTATTTATTTATTTATTTATTTATTTTTAAATAGTTTATTGTCAAATTGGTTTCCATACAACACCCAGTGCTCTTCCCCACAAGTGCCCTCCATCACCACCACCCCTCTCCCCCTTCCCCTTCAACCCTCAGTTCATTTTCAACATTCAGTAGTCTCTCAAGTTTTTCATCCCTCTCTCTCCCCAACTCTCTTTCCCTCTTCCCCTCC
>NC_043707.1:15786715-15827629 GCF_006229205.1 Suricata suricatta
TATATCTTCTTGATCCACTCATCAGGTGATGGACATTTAGGCTTTTTCCATGTTTTGGCTATTGTTGACATTGCTGCTATGAACATTGGGGTACATGTGCTCCTATGCATCAACATTTCTGTATCTCTTGGGTAAATCCCTAGCAGTGCTATTGCTGGGTCATAAAGGAGTTCTATGGATAGTTTTAGCTCTGCTTTTAAGTGTCTGGTAGAATTCCCCTGGGAAGCCATCCGGTCCTGAGCTCTTATTCATTGGGAGATTTTTGATAACTGATTTGATTTCTTCACTGGTTATGGGTCTGTTCAGATTTTCTATGTCTTTGGATGTATTTCTATGTATTTGAATTTGGGATGTGTGTTTAGGAATTGGTCCATTTCTTCTACATTGTCCAGTTTGTTGGCATATAATTTTTCTTAGTAATCTCTGATGATTGCTTGTACTTCTGAGGGATTGGTTTTAATCCATTTTCATTCATGATTTTGTCTATTTGGGTGCTCTCTTTTTTTTTTTTTTTTCTGAGGAGCCTGGCTAGAGGTTTATCAATTTTGTTTATTTCTTTAAAAACCAACTCTTGGTTTCATTGATCTGTTCAACGATCTGTGGGTTTTGGGGTTTTTTTGGATTCTGTATTGTTTATTTCTGCCCTGATCTTTATTATTTCTCTTCTGCTGTGTTTGGGGTGCTCTTGCTGCTCTCCTTCTAGTTCCTTTAGGTGCACTGTTAGATTTTGAATTTGCGCTTTTCCTAGTTTGTTGAAATAAGCCTGGATTGCAATATACTTTGCTCTTAGGACTGCCTTTGCTGCGTCCCAGAGAGTTTGGATTGTTGTATTTTCATTTTCATTTGTTTCCATATATCTTTTAATTTCTTCTTTAATTGCCTGATTGGTCCAGTCATTCTTTAGTAGGGTGGTTTTTAACCTCTACATTTTTGGAGGTTTTCCAGACTTTTTCCTGTGGTTGATTTCAAGTTTCATAACATTGTGATCTGAAAGTGTGCATGGTATGATCTCAATTCGCTTATATTTATGGAGGGCTGCTTTATGCCCCAGTATGTGATCTATCTTGGAAGTGTACCATGCGCACTCAAGAAGAAGGTGAATTTCCTAGCTTCAGGATGCAGAGTTCTAAATATATCTATCAATTCTATCTGTTCCAATGTGTCGTTCGGGTCCATTGTTTCTTTAGTGATCTTTTATGTGGTTGATCTATCCATTGCTGTATGTGGAGTATTAAAGTCCCCTGCAATTAGCACATTCTTATCAATAAGATTGTTTCTGTTTGTGGTTGTTTTATGTATTTGGGTGCTCCTGAATTCGATGTGTAGATGTTTATAATTGTTAGCTCTTCCTGATGCAGAGACACTGCAATTATTATATAATGTCCTTCTTCATCTTTTGTTACTGCCTTTAAAGTCTAGCTTGTCCGACATAAGTATGGCTACTCTGGCTTTCTTTTCTCTACCAGTTGCATGATCGATATTTTCTCTTTACCCTTACTTTCAGTCTGAAGGTGTCTTCAGGTCTAAAATGAGTGAGTCTCTTGTAGACAGCAAATAGATGGATTTTTTTTTTAATCTATTCTGCTACCCTGTGTCATTTGATTGGAGCATTCAGTCCATTTATATTCAGTGTTATTATTGAAATGTGGGTTTGGATTCATTGTGTTCTCTATAGAGTTCATGTTTGTAGATTCCTACACCTTTTCAAGAACTTCCAAAGCATTAAAAGCCAGGGAGACCCACCTAAAACTTTAATAAGATGGTTATAAGGGGGAGAAAAAAAAAGATCGATAAAAGGGAAAACAAAATACAGTAGTTTTTTACATTTAAAAAAAATGAGCGTGGGAGTACCTGGATAGCTCAGTTGGTTAAGCATCCAACTTCAGCTGAGGTCATGATCTCACAGCTTGTGGGTTCGAGCCCTGCATCAGGATCTGTGCTGACAGTGCAGAACCTGGAGTCTGCTTCAGATTCTGTGTCTCCCTCTCTCTCTGTCCCTCCCCTGCTTATGCTCTCTCTCAAAAATAAATAAGCATTAAAAAATTATTTTGAAAAATGAGCATGTAGGATTAGGTTTTCCTTCAGGCTCTACACAAGTATTTAAGAGTGGTTGAATAATTCTAAGTCAGCCAAATCCGCCCATGAAGTTATTTTATCACTGGATACCTGATCCTTGGGCACAGGTACAAGACATTGTTCATGAGAGAATTTGTGTAACCTGTCTTTTTTTGTGTTTAGAGGTTTTATTCCCTGAAAGTTGCCCCTAAAGTGAAGACCACGGCTGCCCCTGCAGGAGTGCCTCCACCTCCTCAGGACCTTGAGGTTAGTCCCACTGAGCTGCTCACTGGAACCCACACATGCCTTACTGTCTTTGGTAATATAAAAACATTGATCACATCTCACTTTATTTTAAATACAGTTTACCAAATTACCAAATGGCTTAGTGATTGCTTCTCTGGAAAACTATGCTCCTGCATCAAGAATTGGTTTGTTCATTAAAGCAGGCAGTAGATATGAGGATTCCAACAACTTAGGAACCTCTCATTTGCTTCGTCTTGCATCCACTTTGGTAAGCGTCTTTACTACCTCACTTTGTTCAGAAATGCTATGGTATCATGGTCCTACAGAAAAGAAAAACTAGTGGGGGCACCCTGGCTCAGTTGATTAAGCATCCCACTCTTGATCTCAGCTCAAGTCTTCATCTCAAGGTTGTGAGTTCAAGCCCCACGTTGGGCTTTGTGCTGGGTGTGAAGTTTACTTGAAAAAAAAAAATACATAAGTAAACAAGCAGAAAAAAACACTATAGTGTACTTTTGTCAAAGTTTAAAAGGATCTGCTTTTTAGGTGAAGTTCTTTTTAAATCTAATGACAATTAGACATTAGATGTGATATAGTGTGATGTTTGGCAAATTTAGTGGTAAAAAATTACTAAAAACAGTTGTTCTTTCCTTTTCCAGACTACAAAAGGAGCTTCATCTTTCAAGATAACCCGTGGAATTGAGGCAGTTGGTGGTAAACTAAGGTATATTAAAAATAAGTAATAGGAAATGGTGAGAACACCAGGAAATATTTGATTGTAAGAAAACTTTTCTGTTATCAAGGTGGTTAAGGATTTGTGAAGGCACAAAAAGGCTAATCAGTTTGACAACATATGACTTAAAGTAAAAATTCAAGTAACCAACAGTAAATATTTGCAACATACATAACATGGAAAGGATTATTTGGAAAAATAAAGAACTACAAATTAGGAGAAGACAAGCAAAAAAGGAAATGGATGGACAAAGGATAGGAACAGTCTATTCCCAGAGTAGGAAGCCAGAAACACTGGTCTTTACTTATAATCGACTGTGATGTCATTACCTATCAGATTTATAAACAGTGTTAGCAGGGTTAAGAGGGAAATCTTTCTACAGTTAGTGGAATAAACTGATGCTTGTGAAAGAATCAACCTTCAATAAATAAAAGAAGTAAGTAAATATGGAAGAATCAAACAATATCTAGTAATACTGAAAATGAGCATATCTTTACAGTCTAAGATTTTAATCCACATGCACAAAGACTGGAAACAATCTAAATGCCATCTTCAGAAAAATGGTTAAAGTATCATCTAGTGATGTGATGGGATTGGTACATAGCAGTTAAGGAATGAACTAGATTATTCTAGTCCAATGGTTTGTGGAGAAACAAGACACTTTTAAGCTTTCATTTTACAGACAATACATAGCACTTGTCATTATGTTGTCATTATGTCTCTAGAGTGGGAGAGAGAGAGAGTGAGCCAGAGAAGAGTACAAAGATATCTTCAACTTGAATTGCCTTTTTTTTTTTAAGTTATGGTGAAATATACATAAAATTTATTGCTCTAAGTATACAGATCTTTGGCATGAAGTGGCTTTAGGAAACCATCACTACAGTCCATCTCCAGGATGGTTTTTTTGTTCCCCAACTGAAACTCTAGCTATTAAACACTAACTCTCCTGTCTTCGGTCACCCCTTAACAGTGACCATTCTATGTTGTATGGTTTGAAGTTCTCTAGGTTCCTCCTGAAAGTGGACTCATGATACTTGTTTGTTCTTTCAAGACTGACTCATTTCACACAGGGTAATGTTTTCAAGGCACATCCATGTGTAACATGTCAGGATTTCCTTCCTTTAAAGATTTTTAAAAATATTTAAAGCTTCTGATTAGATAATTCACTGTAATTTATTTCTGATCCAGCGTGACTTCAACCAGGGAGAACATGGCCTACACTGTGGAATGCCTGCGGGATGATGTGTGAGTACCTGCATGTGCTAAGGACGCCTGCTTTTAAAGAACTCCTAAGCTGCTCATTTCTTGTCTTTTTTAATGTGGCATCATGACCTCTGATTGTGGTTTTGGTTTACTAATCACAAACTGTGTAGAACACTGTGCTTATCACAAGGCCTAAAATTTAATCTAGAGAGCATTACCTTTACATAGAGTAGACATTGGTTTTACATTTTTGACTTGAAACTCCTATCTTAATATCTTCTGTAGTGATATTCTAATGGAGTTCCTGCTCAATGTCACCACAGCACCAGAATTTCGTCGTTGGGAAGTAGCTGCCCTTCAGTCTCAGCTAAAGATTGACAAAGCTGTAGCTTTTCAGAATCCACAGACCCGTAAGTACATTTTCCGGTCACATTCAGTTGTTTCTGAGATACTGGGTTTTTGAGATCATTGTGAAGAGGAAAAAAATTGCTGTTGAAATATTTTTTTGCTTGAGTTTAAAAATGCCTTTTCCAAAAATCGGTGTAGTTTCTTAACTGTATTCTTTTGTTTCTAAACGTTTATATTGTTGATGGTTTTTCATCTTTGATAGTATGTAAATTAATTATAGAATCCCTGTTTTAGAATTTAGAATCCAGTGATTTTTTCAATAGTTTGCTTACACCAAACCCAACTGTTGATGGTTACTGCTGCTGCTGTTATTGTTTAGCCAACTCACCTTTACTAGGTCTTTCCAAAGCAAGCAGTTTATTTTTTTTTAATGTTTTTATTTATTTTTGAGAGAGAGAGACAGTGTGAGCAGGGGAGGGTCAGAGAGAGGAGTCACAGGATCTGAAGCAGGCTCCAGGCTCTGAGCTAGCGGTCAGCACTGAGCCTGATGCGGGGCTCAAACCCACGAACCATGAGATCATGACCTGAGCCAAAGTCGGTCGCTTAACCGACTGCGCCACCCAGGCGCCCCTATTTTTTTTTTAAATAAGAACTTTTTTGGCATTTAGATTTTGTGTTTATATGTTAACTATAGAATCTCAACAAGTATGACTAGCAAAACAAATTTGTAAACAGGCAGCACTGACTCCTGGAAGTCCACAACCTCTGGCAGGATTCGAAGTGCGCCGGTGGACTGCTCAGATCTAAACAGTGACCAGCTGCAGGGGCTCAGCATGGGACGGGCTTCCCTCAGAATGCAGGCCTGTTAGTGTCTGGAACATAGTGAGGGCTTGGTTTATGTTAGCTAATACTAGGTCAGTGATACTTTGTTTTATAAAGGAGTGTGATCTTCATTACTCTGGACCTCCACCAAAGAAATAGAGGGCATGTACGTCATCTTTTCTACAGTTTTCTATCTATTTCTTCTGTGCTGTGAAGTTCCAGCCTTCAGCCTTTCCACCTGAACAGTTATTGCTGTCTCCTGGCTGGTGTCTGCCCCCAGGTCTACATCTTCAGTCCGTCTCCCATGTTGATCCTTCTGACATGAAAACCCTCTGAAAGCTTCTCAGTATCTGTGACATAAAAGTCAAACTCTCTAACTTAGCGTGTGTGATAACTTTGACCATGTGGCCCCTGTCTACCTCCATCCCCTCTTGTTCTACCTTCTTCCCCTCCCAACTGCAATTCCCTTTTGAATCTGTTAGCCTACTTGATGCTTTTGTCTCTTTTCTCTGCCTGAAATGCTACTCCCTAATCATTCTGGGAAACACCTACTCCTTCTATAAGACTCACCCTGGATCTTACTTCTGGTACTTCTTCCTGATTCCCACTGCCCTTCCCTTGTGTCCTTGCTGCTGACATCATACTCAGCATGCTTTCACGGTTTTTCCTCTCAACACTTTGAGGGCAGGCATTGGGTCTTACTCATCTCTGTATTTCCAGCACCTACCACAGCGCCTGGCATAGAGAAATTGCCCAAATAATGAACAAATGACAGGAAACTGAAGCAGGAAAGCAGTAACAGTGCCAGTCACCAGTAAGAACTGCAGTTTGACCTCCAAGAGCTAGTAGGATGACTTATAACACTGGCACTTTCATATCTCTTACAACTCCTGGATACTTAGAGAACCTCAGAGTAAAATTCAGGTAAATGATTCATCCAAGATCACATGGCATATTGATGGCAGAGCTTTAATTCCATTCAGACTTGCTGAAACCCAGACCATTCTAGTTTCCAAATGATACCAGGGAGATGAGACAAATGACCCGGTGGACCCTATGACATAGGAACTGCTGTCACATAATTTCTTACTCTTAGCACCTTCAGCTGGCAGAATTTTAAATTTCAAGCCCTGATCTTAACACCCGAATGCCATAAAGTGATCAAAACTGTGTAGCATCATTGCTTTCCAGGTTCTGAAAATGTTGTCTTAATTTGAACTGTCTTTCCACAAGTGCTTCTTTACTTATTTTACAGATGTCATTGAAAATTTGCATGCTGCAGCTTACCGAAATGCCTTGGCTAATTCCCTGTATTGTCCTGATTATAGGATTGGAAAAGTGACACCAGATGAGGTACTGATAAAACATATTACCTTTTAAAATGTGCTTCTTTTCACTGCCATTTCAGGTTTATTCATTTTTCATCTTCAAGTTCAAAAAAGTCACCTCTTGGCTTTTTTTTTTTAATCAGCTTGGCTTTCTAACTAAAATTCAATCTGAATAGTATTTACATCTTTTAACTTAAAGTTTTGAAACACAGAAGGGACGTGTTCATTTCAGAAAATCCAGAGCAAGCAAAGAAGAAAACATTTCACATACCTAAAGTCACGAAATGTTGATGCCTAGGTATATTTTTCTCTAGACCTTTCTCTGTTTATATTTATCTTTTTAAAGCAATATTTAAATGTTAAGTTTAGTCACCTTGTGACCAGAAGTCTTCCTTTAACTCCTCTGAGGAGGCAGACAGGAGTGAGCCCGCGTCACCTCCCATCCCTCATCAGCCTGCGCACCAGCTGGTTCTCCTCCTCCAGCACACTGGCCTCACTTTGTCGGCAACATAGATTTGCACATGCCACAGCCATATGTGTAACCTAAAACTTCACTTCCAAAATGTGAAACTGAAACCTTAAATATTAAACCTGCAAGTATAGATACGCATATATAATCTTAATTTCTTACTTCTTCCACCCCCCAAAAATATTTTTTATCAAAAGACATTTAGAGGAAAATTGGGAGGGCAGGAGAGAAGAATTGGGACTATTAATACTTGCAAAGTATATGTAACTCAGAAATTAAGGTTTTATTCTTTCGTTTCTGAATTGTATATTCTGTCCCTTTTCTCTTTTATTTCCTGATTAGAAAGCCATCTATTTATCAGTTAACAGTTTAATGTCTATCATTCATATGGTACTTTTTTAAAAAATGATAACTGATGTTACTGATAACTTAAATAACTTAAATACTAAACATTTTTCATAAGACTGGCTGTCAGTGAGTTTTGAAATTTTTCAGAAATCACATTCACCCATGTGAAAATATATTACTGAGGTAACTAAAAGAATATATATAGCAAAACCTCCACAAGGATGTCAACTATAGCATTGCTTATAATTATGAAAAATTAGATAGAAGTTATTTCCAGCTTTCAGGAACTAAATAACTCATTAAATTATCTGTAGGATGGACAGTTATTCAGTCATTCAAAAATACTGATATGGAAAAATTCCATGGCATATTATCAAGTGAAGAAAAGACAGTTTATGAATAGGATATACCATAGGGTCCCAATTTTTAGAAATAAGGGGTGTGTGAGCGTGTGTGTGTGTGTTTTCTGGGCAAAATGCTAACCATGGTTATCTCAGAATTGCTAGCATTTTTAATTGTGTCCTTAGTCTAAAGGAAATTCTAAAGAAATTGGTGCTATTTGAGCAATGGCAGCGTTCAGTAGGGGGAAAAAGAAAAAGAACAAGACTTTCCAAGGTGATTCCAGGGGTGACTCCAGAGATGAAAGCACCATTGACTTCAGGATATAAACTGTAGTAACTTGATTGAGTCTCATTAGCTTAGTCTAGTGATTCTTAACATTATGACCCAGTGAACTTTTTTTAGCCAGTTTCTTATACCCAGAATTTTTAATATCACAGATACACTATGTGTTTATATATGTGTATGTACATATATATATATTCTATATATGAAAGGAGTAAGATGTTTTTCTTGCCCCTAAGAGCCAATTTTCAGTCCCTTGGAAGAAACAGTGCTCCTATTGAGAATGTTTTAGACTTACATTTGTATGTTGGGTCTCAAGTAATAATATAAACCAGTGATTCTCAAATTTCCGTGATCTCAGATCACCTGGGTGATTCATTGGATGGGCAATTGGTTGATTTTAAATCAAGATTCTCTTATTCCACACTGAATCTAGTATTTCAGTCTATAGAGTGGGCCAAGAATGGGGTGGGGGTTGGAGACACTGACAGTGTTTGTTTCTGTTTTTTAAGCTCCCCAGGTAATTCTCTTATCATCCAGGTTGGAAACCCTGGTAGACCATAATTTCCTGGCAAGGAACCCTTCGAAGATGGGTGCGAGGCATATAGTGTTACATCTGTGAGCCTTACAGTAGAATGTTAGTGGTGGTTTATTACTGTCTGTAAAGAGTCAGTAGAGTCTGATGCATATCTGCTAAAATCACCTTATAATAAAAATCATACACTCAGTCTCGTTTTTTTCAAGTTCAAGCCAGTGTATGCTCTGATTTTTTTCGGGCCTTTTTTCAGTACAGCTTCATTGAGATATAATTCACGTACCATATAGTTCACCTAAAGTGCACAGTTCAGTAGTTTTCATTATATTCACAGCTGTGTAACAGTCATCACATTAAGTTCTAGTTCTTTTCAGCAATAGTTTAAAAAAATAAATCTGTGTAATTCAGCACAAAGTCCAGTTCACTACAGTAGCCTTATACCTGAGTTTTTATTTTCTCTTGAGCTGCAGTTCTAATTTTTAGTTTTTTATATTTATACCAATATAACCTCATAAATGTTTTTAACTTCCTCAGTTACATAGCCATGTGCAGAACCATTTCACAAGTGCGAGGATGGCTTTGATTGGACTTGGTAAGTTGGGAATTGCTTGCAGGTCAGTTTGTTTCTTTAAGAACAGTAATTGTGTGAGCACAATTGAACAAAATTTGATATCTCAGTCCTCTATGTCAGACAGGCACTGTATGATAGGATTTTAATTGCAAGGTGGTTTTGTTTTGTTTTGTTTTGTTTTGTTTTAGAAAGCAGAATCCAACATTCATGGAAAAATCACAGTATTTGGGAAATCTGTGACAAAGGGCTAATTTCTCTGAGCAAAGAGCTCTTAATAATTTTGGGGGGGGGTTGTTTTTAAAAGAAGTGTAATATAATTGAAAATAGGCAAAGGGCACGAACAAACAAGTCATGGGGAAAATGTATATATGTGTATATGGCCAATTATTATAAAAATAGCCTTGCTAATAGTTTAACTCTAACCCATGACATTGGTAAAAATTATAAGGTTGACAGTGCCCAGTATTAACCAGGTTATGGAGAAGTAGTAGGCACCTTCAGAAATTGTTGGTGGAAGCATAAACTGGTACATTTTTGGAGGTCTCTTTAAATATATAAAAATCTAAATGTTGACAGCTCTAGACCCACCAGTTTTATTTTTAAGGATTTATCACACAGAAACGGTCAAGTTTACAAAATAGTTGCATAAGGATATTATTTGCTGCAATATGGGTTTTTTTGGTTCATTTATTTTGTAAATAACAGTTTAATAAGGTATCATTTACATATCATAAAATCCACCTTTTTAAAGCATATGATTCCATGGGTTTTTTTATATTCAAAGAGTCCTTTAACTGTTACTACTACATAATTTCAGAACATTGTCCTGATCCCCAGAAGAGACCCTATATTTATTAGCATTCACTCCCCTGTTCCACCTCCTTGCTTTTGACAACTGCTCATCTGCTTCCTGTCTCTGTAGAGTTGACTTGTCTGGACACTTCAGTTAAAGGAATCATGATAAGTAGCCTTTTGTAGCTGGCGTCTTTCACTTAGCGTAGCGTTGTCAAAGTCCATCCCTCCTGCAGCGTGTCCCAACGTTCCATTCATTCCCTTTTCCGGCTAAGAAATATTCCGTGTCACTTTATGTTCATCCATTCGTCACTGGGGCATTTGAGTTGTTTTCACTTGTTTTTAATTCTTTGGGGTATATTATTAGAAGTAAAATTGCCAAAACATGTGGGAAGTGTTTAACCATTTGAGGAACTGTTTTCTGAGGCAGTTGAACCATTTTAATATTCCCACCACCAAGTGCACAAGAGTCCAATATCTCTCCTTCCTCTTCAACACTTATTTTATATATATACACATATATATTTTTTTTTTTAATTTTTGGACAGAGAGACAGAGCATGAGTCAGGGAGGGGCAGAGAGAGAGAGGGAGACACAGAATCTGAAACAGGCTCCAGGCTCTGAGCTGTCAGCACAGAACCTGATACGGGGCTCGAACCCACAAACCCCGAAATCATGACCTGAGCCGGAGTCAGACACTTAACCAACTGAGCCACCCAGGCGCCCTTCATCAACACTTACTATTAATCTGTCTTTTTGATTATGGCCATCCTAGTGTGTGTGAAGTGATAGCTCATTGTGGTTTTGATTTGCATTTCCCTAATGACTAAACACATTCAACATCTTTTTGTGTGTGTGTGTGTGTGTGTGTGTGTGTGTGTGCTTTTTGGCCATTTGTGTATCTTCTTTGGAGAAATGTGTATTCAGGTCCTTTGTCCATTTTTTAGTTGGGCTCTTTGGTTTTTATTGTTGAATTGTAGGAGGTTTTTTTTTTTATATATTCTGGATACTAAATCCTTATACATGATTTGCAGCATTCCCCCTCACCCCCACCTCATTCTCTGGGTTCTTTTCACTCTCTTTAAAGTGTTCTTTGATGCACAGTGCAGTATTATTTTAATAGCCAACTACTGCCAACATGCTAATATCCATCAAGAAGGGATTGATTAAATAAATGGTGGTACCTCCATAAAATAGAATTCTTTATAACCATTAAATGTTTGCTGTAGACCACTCACTTAGATCTCAGTTACAAAAGACAAATTAGACACAATTTGAATAGCATAACACCATTTTTTTTAAAAAGGGAAAATAAGGATAATGCATGTGTAGAAAAAGAGTTCTGGATGAGTATATAGTAAACTGTAACTGGAATCTCTGGGAGAGTAGCATTTGGGGGGAACTCTTGTTTTCTTTACTGTTTATTTCTGTAATAAACTTGAATTGTAAAATCATGTGTTTTTAAAACAGTAGATGTTTTGCACTTATGTTTTAGAAATTACAGTTAGAGCTTTGCTTTGTTTCTAATTGAAATAGGTGTGAGTCATCCTGTTCTAAAGCAAGTTGCTGAACAGTTTCTCAACATGAGGGGTGGGCTTGGTTTACCTAGTACAAAGGCCAGATATCGCGGAGGTAAGTAAGCATTTTGTTCTCTAAGACTAATGTATCAGAAGGATGTTCCCCATCAGAATAGCATATTGGTGCAGGATAGGCCTGATTACTTCACCACCAGGCAGACTTTGTGTGGAAGGAAGGGAATAGATTGCTTGGATGTTGTGTATTAAACGTGTTTGTATGTGTTGTGGGTAGAGCAGAATGACATGCTGAGAGCACCAGGCCCCAGAAAAATTTAATTTCACTGAGTTAATACCATGTCATAGAGAATACGGAAGAATAAAACACATAACCAAGCCCCTTTCTTGCTCGCTCTCTCCTTACATGGCCCCAGGTGAAATCCGAGAGCAGAACGGAGACAGCCTCGTCCATGCTGCTCTTGTAGCAGAAAGTGCTACAATAGGAAGTGCAGAAGCAAATGCGTTTAGTGTTCTCCAGTACGTCCTCGGTGCTGGGCCACACGTCAAGAGGGGCAGCAATGCTACCAGCTCTCTATACCAGGCCGTTGCCAAGGGAGTTCACCAGCCATTTGATGTGAGTCTGAATAGTCAATATCTCTCCTTTTGTTTTTAAGGCTCAATGTATATGATGTAGTCCTGTTAATTTGCTCTTAAGGTGTAAGGTGCACACAAAGAAAATCTTTGTAAAGTTGAAGAGATAGCCAGCCTTGAGTTTAGCTCCTTAGAGGGTCTAAATGAAAACTTACTGTCTTTTCAATTGTATTCTAATGTAGGAAGAAAATGCTTAAAAAATCAGAAATTCACCCTTCAGTTTCCTTTAAAGTTTTTTTTTAATGTTTATTTATTTTTGAGAGACACAGACAGGGTGCAAGGGGGGGGGGGGACAGAGAGAGGGAGACATAAAATCCGAAGCAGGCTCCAGGCTGTGAGCTGTCAGCACAGAGCCTTAAGCAGGGCTCGAACTCATGAACCCTGAGATCATGAACTGAACCAAAGTCAGATGCTTAACTGAACCCCCAGGTGCTCCATTCAGTTCCCTTTAAATGAAGTTTTAGATATTAAACATTTTCCTAGATTCTAATCAGTCTTTTTTCTAGATTTTCTTCTGTCCCTTGTATTCTTGTGGCTGCTTTGTGAATTTCACTGCTCTTCATGTTTTCCAACCAAATGTACAACATATACACTAAGAAACTATTTATGGACTGACCCCTCTAATTTGAGATTAACTTAAAATAGAAAGATTATGACATTTAATTTTAACAAAAAGCCATTTACCTCTAAAACTCCTCTTTATGACAGTGAGGCAAGTGCTTAAGCTTTAAAATGATATTTCAAATCAAGAGAATGTAAAATGTCAGCCAACAAACTGTTATGTGATGAGTGCCCATTGTTTGCCCAGTGCAACACTGCACATGACCTTCAATGATAAGCCTTTAAAAGGCAACAAATGTACTGAATTTTAAGACTATAAATGTTGGTCATGATTTTACAACAGTACACGGCACAAGTGCATAGTCTTTGGCCATTTGACCCTTAAGAGTGGAATTACAGTTAGCCTTCCTCTGTTTAATGCTGTCAGTACAAAATGACCCAACCTTTTAGAATCCAGAAGTAGGAAAGAGTATTGGAGCTCCAAGTTAGGACAGCTGCCCAGGATACTTGCTCTTCACGGAGAAGAAAGTGCTCTGGAAAAATGAACAGTTTTTATACTGTTACATACTTTTTATATCCTGTGGAAACTCAAAAGATGATTAGATTATCTTTTAGGCAGGAATCACGAGTTTTACCGTAAAGGAACGCAGGGAATATGAGCGCTGATGGATCTCTCATGGACAGCGTGGTTTTCCTTTAGGCTGCTCATTCACAAAACAGATGTATGTGGTGGGCCATTAATCAGGCTTTTGGTTTGAGCAAAGTTTATGGTATGTAGTCTTGTTGAGTTTGAAATCTAAAGTGAATTCCCTGTATATCAGGACTTCAGAGAGTTTTTCTTTCTTAAGTGATAGTTTTCAAACTTTTTTTATCCCATAGAATTCCCCCAACTGCAGTGCCCAACACAAAACTTTTCACTTAAAAATAAAATGTTAGAGAGACACAGACAGGTGTGAGTGGGGGGGAGACTGAGAGAGAGGGAGACACAGAATCTGAAGCAGGCTCCAGGCTCTGAGCTAGCTGTCAGCACAGAGCCCGATGCGGGGCTCGAACCCACGAACCGTGAGATCATGACCTGAGCCGAGGTCGGAAACAACTGATGAGCCACCCAGGCACCCCCAAAATTTTCGCTTTTAAAAAACATTTTGAATGCCTGATTGAGATTGAAAGCCTTGGAATCTTCTGTACAGAGCCTTGGGGTTCCCTGGAGCACAGGTTGAAAACCATTATCTTAAATTACTTCTAAATTAAATTATGGCTGCTGCTTTTTAAATTCCCTCTACATTTCCTCTCTCCTTGTTCATGGTCTGTTCTGGTTATTTTTCTTCATGCTTACTCTTCATCATTGAATGTTAATGATGCTTTTGAGTGACGAGATTAATTCTAATCCGGTGACATATTTAACAGAAATTTCTACTCTAGCATTTGACCAGAAATTTGGGGTATGAATGTCTCAAAATTGTAATTAAACTTCAGATAATTAAAGTGCATTTCTTCTTGGGTGTCTGGGTGGCTTAGTCATTTCGGTGTCGGCTCTGGATTTCAACTCAGGTCATGATCTCACAGTTTGTCGGTTTGATCCCTGTGTTTGAGCCTGTGCAGTTGGTGTGAAGTCTGCTTAGGATTCTGTCTCCCCACCTCTCTGTCTCCCCTTCCCTCACTTGCACTCATCCTCCCTCTCTCTCTCTCAAAAATAAACTTAAAAAAAAAAAAAGAAGAACATTTCTTCTTAGGCTTTATATTGGCCAAACCAGGGCCAACATAATTCTCAAATTTTAACGTACATAAGAATTGCCTGGGGGCACCTAGGTTGCTCATTCGGTTGAGCCTCCAACTTCGGCTCGGGTATGATCTCACAGTTAGTTTGTGGGTTTGAGCCCCACGCTGGGCTCTGTGCTGATAGCTCAAAGCCTGGAGCCTGCTCCCTCTCTCTCTGCCCCTCCCCTGTGCATGCCCTGTCTCTCTCCCTCTCAAAAATTAATAAACATTAAAAAAAAGAAAAGAATCACCTGGAATTATTTTTAAAATGTGTCTTTCCAGGTTGCATCTACAGGTATCTGGGTGAGTAAATCTTTCAGGTGAGTACCAGAAAGTCTGTATTCTTAATAACAGCTCAGGTGATTCTTATAATTTGTCTGCATAAACACTGGAAAACACTATACGAAGCAGTCATGTTCCCCTTAAGGAGCTTAACACTGCTTGGAGTTCAGATAGCAATCCTCCTGTTATCTAGAGGCTCAGCTGGTGGGCTACCTAAGATAGCAAAATAACGTCCACTAAGCAACCATTTTCCCCCAATTCTTTGACTTTAGTCTCTAGGAGAAGCGTAAGTGAATTGGTGAAAAAAGAAGTCACAGGCATTAGCAGAAAGAAGAAAGCAAGTCTAATGCCTAAGCCCACACTATACTACTCAGCCAGACCGCATCTGTAATAATATTTTTCACAAATTAATGTTTAACCTTTAATCATCAAAAGATTAGAAAATACGCAGCAAAAAATGAAGGGATAATCCATTTTAGAAAGATAATTGGAAAAGGTTAAATCCATTATAGTTTTGAAAGAAGTAACCTGTATACAAAACACTGAAGTCATTAATGGAACTGGTTACGTGAAGTATTAATCTATTTTGGTTTTACTGTGAAGGTCCAAGTTTTATCTCTTTGGGAGATTGTGCCCTGATTTATTTGGTAAAATGACATACAGTAAAATTTCATTATATTTCAGGTTTCTGCTTTTAATGCCAGTTACTCGGATTCTGGACTCTTTGGGATTTATACCATCTCACAGGCTGCTGCAGCTGGAGATGTAAGTTGCAGACTCACCAACTCTCACAGTTTTTTTTCTCCTTCATTAACATGTTTTTAGTAAAAATACGGAGTATTTGAATGCCATGACTTACCAGAGCTCTGTATAGTGTAGTACCGCTGAAGTGTCTCTGCAGTGGAAGGAACTTAAAAGTATATACCCATGCTTCCAGGAAAGAGGGAAGAAATGCCTCCTGCTTGGCTTTGTTTAGGCAAATGACATTGAGTTGTCTCTAGGACATCTGTATTGAGAATTCCATACAAGTGAGGTCAAGGCCAAGATGTCTATTTGGGAGTCCTCGGTATAGAGATTGTATTAAAGTCAGGGTTGTGTGTAAAAGACTATAGGAAAAGAAAGCTGAAGCTTAAGTTCCAGGAAGCGCCACCAAGTAACTAAGGAAAATTGCCAAGAAAACAGGAAGAAAAAGAAAAACTGGTATTTTTCGAGGCGAGGAAAGAGAGAATGATTAATACAATTTTGATCACTGTGGGTTAACATCCATTTAGTTGCCACAGAGAGCTCTGGTAGTTATAGCAAACTAGGACATCATTTGGTAATTTTATCAGTTTTGACCAGAGTTTGGAAGTGAGCTAAAATTTATAGTGTTTGAGAATACGTGAGAGGCATGGGCAAATGGAGCTCAGACCTGCAGGGAAGTAGGTGGTAGTTTTGGGAGACTTTACACACTGAAAGGAAAGAAAGATTGGAGCAGACATAGGAGATAGGAAATTATAAATGGACCAGGTCTGATAAAAGCAGGAGCAGGTGGACATTTTAACCTTGGACACAGAGCCTGATATTGGGAGAAGAGCATGTTGAAAAGATGCAGAAGTTCATCCCTGATGAGGTAGGAGGCGGAGTCCTGTCTTAAGAGTAAGAGAATGGAGGGGGCGTAGGGCGCTCAGTCATTTAAGTGTCCAGCTTCAGCCCAGGTCATGATCTCATGGTTCATGAGTGCAAGCCCCACGTCTCTGCACTGAGCCCATTTTGGATCCTCTGCCCTTCCCCCCTCCCATCCCTCTTCTGCTTGTTCTTTCTCTCGAAAATAAACATTTAAGGGGCGCCTGGGTGGTGCAGTCAGTTAAGCCTCCGACTTCGGCTCAGGTCATGATCTCATGTTCATGGGCTTGAGCCCCGCATCAGGCTCTGCGCTGACAGCTCGCTCAGAGCCTGGAGCCTGCCTCAGATTCTGTGTCTCCCGCTCACGCGCTCGCTCTCTCTCGCTCTCGCTCGCTCTCTCTCTCTCTCTCTCTCTCTCTCTGCCCCTCCCCCCTCATGCTCTGTCTCTCTCTGTATCAAAAATAAAACATTAAAAATTTTTTTAAATAAATAAAAATTTTTTAAAAATTAAGAAAAAAAGACTAAAAGAAGGGAGGGGAGTTTAAAGAAAATAATGAGATTTGGGACAAAGGACTGGCTAGATAGACCCAGAATGGGCATTGATGGTCACGTAGATGGCTTCTTGAGGTGAGAGACCGCAAATTCCCACTGCAGTCACGCATTCCCTTACTGCACGTACTGTCACATGCTGCAGTCACTTCGTAATCTTTCTTCATTAGTATTCCTAATGGAGAAATGGAAGAGGCAGGTAGTAGGGTTGATCCAAGCTTGGAAACCTGCAAAGGAAGCTGGGCAGATGGCAAGAGAGTGGGGCACACTGGCAAGAGTGACTGTGACAGAAGTGAAGCCAGAGGACCTCATAGATTGAAAATGGACAAATCAAGACTAGAGATCTTGATAAAGTGGAAGAAAAGGATAGTGTGATTAAAGGCTTAGGCCAGGGGACTTGTAACTGAGGATTTCACAGGGCAAATTTAGGTCATGTCCACATGCTGGGTGTGGCTGTGGAAGTGGATAGCTAAAACACAGGGGAAATGAAGGTCCTAGAATTTAGATGATTAGGGGTAGGTCAGTAACCCAGAGTGGTGTCAAGGTTAGGATGGAGAAAATCATGGGCCGGGTTTATGAACTTAGCCAACGAATATTTGCCAAACATGCACTCACGTCCCTGGAGCTTGATTCCTTCTTGACTCCAGCATCCCAGGCAGGAACAGGCTTTCAGATCGGCCGTGCCTGGATTACTACTTCTAAGTAGTAAGGGACAGCAGTATTAATTGCATGATGCTTTAAAAAGAGTCTAGGGAAATCAGGAAGGTGTTTATTCTTTACAGACAATTACAAATCCCTGGTTTCCTTCCCCTAAACTATACTGGCATCCTGTGCACTCTGCCGCTTTTCTAAGAAGTTTGGCTACTTGGCTCTACTAAAAATTGTACAAACAGCTGCTTTGTGGAACTCTGGAAGGATAAGGAACACACGGTGACAAGAAGTCCAAATGGATGGACACTGTGCTAGTTTTCTGGAATTCATGTTTTCGTCGTGTGTTTTTGCCTCAGTAGAGGAGCATTTGACTGCCTCAGGACACTTCGGCACTGATCAGAAATGACCAGCTTGTTCTTGTCTGTCACAGGTTATCAGGGCTGCCTATAACCAGGTAAAAACGATTGCTCAAGGAAACCTTTCCAGTACGGATGTCCAAGCTGCCAAGTAAGTTTCAATATTACATGTGTGTTTTGTGTTTGTTATTTGAAAGTTGTATTTTTTTTTTAGTTATAACAATACTGTAGCCTGCACAAAAGTATTAAAAGGTAAAGTATTTAAAAAGAAAGGGAAACACACCCACATCTGCCATCGAGGGATATAACTGTTAATGTTTTGCTTCTTTTCTTGCCCATTTTTATACATTTTTAAATATAATTATTATTGTTTATATACTTATATAACAGCACGTTTGTTGTAGAAATTTGAAAATAAGAAACACAAAAAAGTTGAAAATCTCATTCTTCACCAATGATTCCTCTTTAAGTTAATGTTCCATTTATTCAGATTACTAAAAATGTGTTACAAACAGTATTCACAGGGGTATCAAAATATACTTGGACATTTCCTATAGTTGGAAATTATAAACTATAAAATAGATCTTTGAGCTTAAGACATTTTTGTATTTCATATTACTTTCTTGGTATAGTTTCCCAACTGGGTCGAGAGCTAAAAATATAACCAGAGTTTGTGTTATGTGTTATGTGTACATGTGTGCTTAAATATTTTTATTTGTATATTTTGAAGTCACAGTGTAAAGAGGTCATACCAGTTTATAATCACACCACCAGGATATAGATTAGAGTGCCTGTTCTGCCATAATCATTGGCAATTTTTTTTTAACCTCTTTACTGATTTGACCAAGAAATACAGTAGTGCCCCCTCATCCGTGGTTTCACTTTCCACAGTTACCTACAGCCAGCCACCATCTGGAACCAGATCACCGTCCTCCTGACTTACTGTCAGAAGGTCACTCGCAGCCAAACACTGTGTCACAACACCTGCAGCACTCACCTCACCTCATCTCATCACATAGGCATTTTTATCATCTCCCATCATCACAAGAAAGGAGAGCACAGGACAGTGTTTTTAAATTAGACAGACCATATTCCTGTAACTTTTATTAGAGCATAGTGTTATAGTTGTTCTATTTTATTAGTAGTTATTGTGAATCTCTAACTGTGCCTTCTATATAAATTAAGGGGCACCTGAGTGGCTCATTTGGTTAAGCGGATGACTCTTGGTTTTGGCTCAGGTCATGATCTCAGAGTTTGTGAGTTCGAGCCTTGCATCTGGCTCCATACTGATAGCATGAAACCTGCTTAGGATTCTGTCTTCTCTCTCTGCCCCTCCTCCACTTGTACTCTCTCTCAAACAAACTTTAAAAAAAATAAAACCCTTTAAAAAGAATTTAAAAATACAGGTATGTATGTGTAAGAAAAGCGTAGTATACATAGGGTTTGGTACTGTGGTTTTAGGCATCCAGTGGGGGTCTTGGAAGGTATCCCCCACAGATAAAGGAGGATCTGATTAAAAGAATGAAATACCAGTCTCCTATTTGGTGATTTTTAAATTTCCACTGAAAGTGCCAGCAACACCCCTCACTGAGTACTTGGGGAGTTTCTCAAACAAATCAGCTTGTATTTTCTTTTTTTTTTTAAAGAGCACTTTTTTTTTTGAGAGACAGAGCACAAGCAGGGGAGGGGCAGAGAGAGAGGGAGACAAAGAATCAGAAGCAGGCTCCAGGCTCCGAGCGGTCAGCACAGAGCCCAACACGGGGCTTGAACTCACGAGTTGTGAGATCATGACCTGAGCTAAAGTCAGACACTCAACTGACTGAGCCCCCCAGGCGCTCCAGCTTGTATTTTCATACAGCAGTTTTTTTGTTTTTGATTTTTTTTTTAGCATTTATTCATTTTTTGATAGAGTGTGAATGGGGGGAGGGACAGAGAGAGAGGGAGACACAGAATCAGAAGCAGGCTCCAGGCTTTGAGCTGTCAGCACAGAGCCTGACACAGGGCTTGAACTCATGGACCATGAGATCATGACCTGAGCCAAAGTCAGACACTTAACCAACTGAGCCGCCCAGGTGCCCCTCATACAGCAGTTTAAAACATTTAAATTTGATTCCGTCCATTTAGGACAGTTCAAACTGGCATGCCTAAAACTTAAACTGTCTTCATGATCATTCAGTATGGCCCATGAAGGAGGTATGACAGGGCAAATTACAACCGAGGAGGGAACAACTTTTTGGTCATTTCTGTTCCCATTAGTATTATTACTTCTGTTACATTGAAAACCCTAGAAAGTTGCATCTCTCGGATAAATACAGTACCATTTATTAAATATTACATATATGGAACCAAGGATTGATAGGATATAGTTCTACATGATTATACCAGAAACAGACATGATGAGAATAAACTGAAACACTGGATTTACTGAGGAAAAATCAGTTTCAAATCTAATTTATTTGAGAAAATGTATTTTCTTAAGCAGACCCCAGTTTCTTTTCTGCCATTTTGGTGGAGTTGATACTTCTTGTAAGGTTCTTAGTCTTCCTGTAGTGAAAGAGAGAAAGTAAGGCATTGGTGAAGGGACAAACTGACAATCTCTTGGTAAAGTTTATTGTAGGCAATTTTGTTTAAGTTTTTATTTAAACTCCAGTTAACATGCAGGGTAATACTGGTTTCAGGAATATAATTTAGTGATTCGACGGGTGCCGTTAATCCCCTTCAGCTATTTCACCCAACCCCCTGCCCACCTCCCCTCTAGTAACCATCAGTTTGTTAAAATCTTTTTTTTTTTTAATGTTTATTTTTGAGAGACAGACAGTGCATGAGTGGGGGAGGGGCAGAAGGAGAGGGAGACACAGAATGCGAAGCAGGCTCCAGGCT
Source organism: Suricata suricatta (assembly GCF_006229205.1). Taxonomy (NCBI): domain Eukaryota; kingdom Metazoa; phylum Chordata; class Mammalia; order Carnivora; family Herpestidae; genus Suricata; species Suricata suricatta. The sequence continues at coordinate 15,807,594 of NC_043707.1, forward strand.
CTGAGCTGTCAGCACAGAACCTGATGCGGGGCTCGAACCCAGGAACCGTGAGATCATGACCTGAGCCAAATGTTGGATGCTTAACCGACTGAGTCACCCAGGCACCCCTGTTAAAAATTTTTTAACTAAGCTGATGTGGTAAAATTGCTGCATTAAATTTTAATTATGTTTAAGTGGTAGTCTGCTACAGATTGCCAAAGGAGGATAGTTTGAGAGTTAAGTGTCTTACTGAACACCAGTTTCTTTGAGAGAATTATGAATTGGATTTTGTTTTATTTTGTATTGATGCTTTATGCCTGTATTTATGCTGCAAGGACTGTATAATGACCTTTCCCACTGCCTTCTCAATCATGCCCTACCCTCACTGAGACCAATCTCAGTGTAGAAGTGGTCCTGGGGGACCGGGGGTGGAGGTAGAGAATCAGCACACAATATTTTGCTAAGTAGACAGTGACTTAAGACCCCACATAGATCTTCTGCTTTAATAGAAGTGCCTAAAATCATCACCAGAAAAGTATTAGGAGGCAAGAGTTATTACTTCACTAATCAAAACTTCATATTAAAATTAGTTTTGGGGTGCCTGGGTGGCTCAGTCAGTTAAATGTGTGACTTTGGCTCAGGTCATGATCTCATGGTTCATGAGTTCAAGCCCGGCACCGAGTTCTGCACTGACCTTGCAGAGCCTGCTCGGGACTCTCTCTCCGTCTCTCTCTCCGTCTCTCTCTCCCTCTCTCTCTCTCTCTCTCTCTCTCTCTCTCTCTCTCTCTCTCTCTCTCTCTCTCTCTCTCTCTCTCTCTCTCTGCTCCTCCCCCACTTGCACTCTCTTCTCTCTCAAAACAAACTTATAAAAAATAAGTAAAATAGTCTTAATGAGGGGCACCCGGCTGGCTTACTCAGTGGAGCCTGTGACTCTAGATCTCTGGGTTGTGGGTTTGAGCTCCACATTGGGCATGGAGTCTACTTTAAAATATAGTCTTTTTTTTTTTAATGTTTTATTTATTTTATTACAGTGAGAGACAGAGCATGAGAGGGGGAGGGGCAGAGACAGAGGGAGACACAGAATCTGAAGCAGGCTCCAGGCCCTGAGCTAGCCGTCAGCACAGAGCCCGACGCGGGGCTCGAACCCACGAATGTGAGATCTGACCTGAGCCAAAGCCAGATGCTTAACCGACTGAGCCACCCAGGCACCCCTAAAATATAGTCTTAATGAGATACAAGTTCTAGTCTAAAATCAAAAGGCAGTCTGTTGGGTTTTCAGTATAATCTTATATTCACAACTTTCTGAATAACGTAATTGATGAACTGAAGAAACAGAATGCAGCCCTCTAGCACGGTACGATTTCAAAGCTGTTAATTTGTGTACTTACCAAAACATGTTTGAGTTTGAGGACATACTTTAATAAAATTGTCTTGCTCTTATAAGACTGGCTTCTGCCTTAGTTACATACCTTTTACTGGACAGGAACAAGCTGAAAGCTGGCTACCTGATGTCAGTGGAGTCTTCTGAGGGCTTCCTGGACGAAGTCGGGTCCCAGGCTCTGGTTGCTGGTTCGTACACGCCGCCAGCCACAGTCCTTCAGCAGATTGACTCCGTAGCAGACGCGGATGTTGTAAATGTAAGCAAATGAAAACTTAGGATTTAACATCAAATAATTTGACCTTGATGATCCAATTTCAAAGGAATGCATACGTTCCCTTAGGCTCTATATGTAACTGTCCTGCTGTTGGGCGCCTGTCTACCTGGTGTGGAGGGAGGAGGGCTCACTACTACCACGTCTGTAAAGGGCTTCCTTATCAACTCAGGGTGTATGTATCTTCCTCATTCAACTAAATTACCAATAGGTTAAATCATTTTAAATTCTTATAGGTCAAGAAGACTTGAACATTGGTAATTTCCTGTGATTCAACCTAATAGCTGAGTTTGGGTGTTTTTTCTCCTCCCAAGAAATAAACTATCGCGCCAATCCCGCACGATCCAGGATCTCAGGATTTTCGTTCTTCTTCTGAGCAGGAGACATTATACTATTGCTGTATTTTTTTTTCACTTATGTTATTGTGAGACTGAGTTGTTTTGAAGGTCAGGACCACGTCTTATACTTTTTTGTATTCTCTACTGTGCCTAACAAACATATAAACTACAGAATAAGTCCAAAATCAGTGGGTTTTCCCAGCTCTTCCCACATGAAAAATGTTGATGACTCTGGCATTGTAGAGGTCTCAACCATCTTCTCCCCAACAGCTCCACCTTAATGTAGGGACAATGAGGAAAGAGAAAAAAAGAAACGGAATTTGAAGGTCGTGACCTTGACTTGATTTCCCTTGGCCCCTAAGTTCATCGTTCCTTCCAAATGGCTCTCCTCCTTTCGTGTACTATTGTCGTGGGAATCCCAGCCCAGCTGCCTCTACGCGGTCACCCTGTGCCTGAGACACGGTACATCTAACCTCAACGGCCAGCCGTTATGTTTGAAGTAGTGGCATAAAGGACACAGGGATATAAAGTTTGACTTTTATGTTGACAGTGTATTTTTATCGGCTCAGACTGTTGGCCATTGCAATACAGAAACAGTAAAGTACTGCCCTGCCTTAGGCCAACTCTGCCCTGTTTTGAAATGTGAGGGAGTTTTTCCCTGTCCCCCGTTTTATCAGCCACCCTCCTGTCTGGAGCACCACACTTGCTCAGTCACACGTGTGAGGGAGCGTTCAAAGGGACAGCTGAGCTTTTCTTCCCGAGTTGTCACAAATTAACGCACCAGCCCTCGACTGTAGTAATCTCACAGGAGGCTGGAATAGAACTGCTGGCTCAGGATGCCCTGTCCGTAAACCCTCGAAATAACAAAACAGAGAAGTGTATCTACTGGATAATACATTCTCTTATTTCTGTTAACTTTTCCTGTTGTTTGTTTGTTTACTTCAAGGCTGCAAAGAAGTTTGTTTCTGGCCGGAAGTCGATGGCAGCAAGTGGAAATCTGGGCCACACACCTTTCGTTGATGAGTTGTAAATTCTAAAACAGGGAAGAGCTGAACATTTTCTCAGCCCAGAGCACCAAACACATGAAAGTCAAAAATCTCTAATAAAACATTTATCTTTTTTTTATTAGGTGAAATGTCTTAAAGCATAAATATATAAATTGTTCTCAGCTAACTTAAAGTCAATAAAACATTCTGTTGAAATGTTTTTCTCGTGTCTTTGCCATTAGTTAATCAAGTATTTATGCTGAGATCTTTGTTTTAGATGCTGCAAAGGAGAACAGGAATCATCTAACAGCTAAGAGTATGGAAGCATCAGAAACTATTAAGATTATTATTGGTGGCTTTTAAAGTTAAAACAAGTTTAAAAATCTGTCCTCTGGGATCAGAACAATTAAATGGTCTGAGTTTTACCCCCCCTTTTTACTGCCTTTCTTACAGTATAGTTATTTCTGAAAACTCTAAATTCCCTATTAGTCATATCCTGTATTCCCACTGCCTCATTTTATATCTGATTTATCTTCACTATGTGAGACAGAGTTCTGTTTCTCATCTTCTCCCTCTCCCTCGTCTGTTCCCATTCTGTTTTTTAGGGCTGAAGAGGGACACAACTAGCCAGAAAATCTCTCTCTCACATTTTTTAAGTAGGGCATTTGACGTTTGCAAAACACGCAAAGCTAACTTTCTAAATAAAAACATGGTACTTACCTTAAAAAGTGAAATTCTCTCTACGGCCATACATTCTTATCCTGGGTTCCTCTGCCACATTTTGTAAAAACTGAGACATTCTTCTTAGAAGAGAGTATGTTAATGATGTGAATGATGTTGCTATTTTGAGAATAAGGTGGGAAGGCCTGTCTGACCCCAGAGAAGTCTGTGGACATCACATTGAAGAAGGTCTCTGAAGGCATCAGAATGCACTTGTGAAAGAAATGGTAAGTCTGCACATATTCCTCCTGTAAGTATAGCAAACCTGTACATAGCAATGAATGCACAAAAATCGGATGTTTTCAAGATAGATACTCGTGTGAGCACCAGTTTGCAGACTGCTGCCTAAGCAACTTTTGATACAGGTTGATCCTTGCCCTTTTCAACTTGGGCAAAGTCTTCTAGCCAAAATGCATCTGAGTTAGCAGAGGCCACGGAGGAGGAGGAACTTTTGTTGTCTTGCTTCACCATTGTCCAGTACGGAGAAGGAGGCCTCCCTGCTCTCCTGTGATCTGTGTGAATCACCACATCGGAGCCAATGCCTTTTCCCACACTGATAGTACGGTTCTTCTTTCTATAGCCATGCCATTCTCTGGAGATAAACATTGGTCTCCCTGCAGAGTGATGCCCGGTGGACCTTGAATAATTATAATACTTAAATTTTTTATCTGAAACTACATCTTCATTGTCATCACTGCTTGTGAGAGAGTCCTCTGCTGCCTGCTCAGTTTTCTCTGTTGTGCTGAAATGAAAAAAAAAGTAATGAAATGGATTATTAATGTCTGCACATTCGTTGTTCCCTAACAAGATGTCTTGTAACCTGCTTTGGTTCATAAAAGAAAGGATATAATTTAGCTTTAGCACTTTCTGTGTTACTGAAGTTTTTCTCTGTAAAAGTGTCTTTAAATTTGTTTCCACTCCTGAATGTAAATTACATTCTGCCTTAAATTATTTCACATTGCTTTAAAAAGTTTGAAAAGGATGTAAGCCAGACTACCGACCAGAATATTAGCAGGTCTTAGAGCGTGGGTTAATTTCACTCCAGAATGACAGGTCACCCTGGCCATCTTCACACAGTTCTTCTCGTGGGGCACATGGGGTCAGTAATAACAAGGTCTTACCGGTTTCCAGGGTATTGGGGAACTAGTGGGCCTCTTAGTACACTAGTCATTAGGAAATCTTTGAGTCTTCTTTTTTTCTCTCCTTTGCCTCTCTTAGGGTTTACAAATGTGATTTACACACCACCCTCTACACCTAGATGTGTGTCATTCACTATTCCACTTCTCTGTTGCTGTCCAAAAGCTTTTAAACATTTTTTTGTTACTTGTCCTAATCAGTGGCTTTCTTGAGAGCTTGTCTGGAGGTTTTAGCAGAGGAAAGCAGCTACTCGTATCCTTAACTAAAGAATGGGCATCTTCATCCGAGCATGCAGCTGTGGAGCGGTGAGGGAGGCAGGGGGCACCTGGCAATCAGTAGGTTCACAGATGTTACGGCCAGAGCACCCTCACATCCCCAACTATTAGCTTTCTTGACTGTTGGAACTTGGCCAGTGCTTGCCTGCTAGCGTCTACAGCTCTCCTGAACTTTTCTAATGTCTGCATACCTGCTCCTGCTATTACTTTCCTAAACGAATGCTGTCTGTTACCTGCTCCCCCTCATCCTGGTGCTATTGCCCAGCAGATCCAGAACTAGATCTTTGTGATTATAGACCTCTAGTACATCTGTCCTGCTCAAAGGAAGTAGGAAGTTGTTTTCTTTGCCGCCCCCCAATCTTTCATACATGCTTGCACGATCACTAGTATTCTTGCAGGTGTGACTGTTGTATTTGCTCCCAAAACTTTGAACAGCTTTTCCTAAAGTTTATCTCTTGTAATAAACAATTTATTAACTGAATCATTTTTATTGAGAGCTACTAGTCTTACTGTGTGGTTTTCCTTCATCCTTGATTTAGTGCTGTGCAAGGAAGTTCACAAGATCTCAGGACTAGAACAGTGTGCCTTCAGACATGCCTAGGACTTCCTGAACAACACATGAATGAAAAAAAAATCCAAGTTACTTTTCTTTCAGACTGCAAAGACTATCCTCTGTAACTCTCTATTAGGTAATTATAAAGGACAGGTAGTAGGCCAGGTTCTGATTAAGCTGAAGTAAGATGGCAAAGCCACAAGCAAGCAGGCATCAGACAATTCCGATCACTGGCCTGCCCAGAGCATTATGTGGAATATTCTCCAAAGGGCACACAGTACCATTTGCTCCTGAAAAAACGTCATACCAGCTTTGTGTAAGAAGCCTTTTCTTTCCCTTTGTGCTCCTTCTCTGTCCCTTTCCACATAAATTACTAAAGGGCCTTAGATATAAGCACTTTGTTTCAAGTTAAGAAAGGGATTTAGAAAGTGGTTGCTATTGTTCTTAAGTCCTGTGGGCTTTACTCTCATACCTGAGTTGTGCTATTTCTGTGTTTCTGTTTCTTCCTTGTTTTTGAACGATCAGTCTGTCATTCTGAGATTTAGATATTCTATATGTCAGACTCTGAACAATTAAAATCCTTAGAAACATAGTCATTCTATAAACAAACAAGAACTCAGGCTTGAGAGCTGCGCTCCCCAGTACAGGGTCCACCAGCTCGGTATGGCTGCTAAATTGGAACTGACTAAACTTGAATAAAACTTAAAATTCCTCACTTGCAAATCCTCACATTTGAGGTGCTTGATAGCCACACGCAGCCAGTGGCTTCCGCGTGGCACAGAACGGATAAAGAACCTTCCACAAGGTTCTTTTCAGACAGTGCTGCTCTCGAGACAGATCAGCTCACACTTAGTCCTGTGAACACTGGCAAGTTTACAGACACCTCTCTCGGCTTCAGTTTCCTCATGTAATCATCATAATAAAAAGAATTGGCCTGAGGAGTAAAGGGCATAATAGTTGTAAAGCAGTGTCCACCCCAGAGTAATGAGTAAGTGTTCACTGTTACCATTCATGATTTTTAACTAAATCATGATTGGTTTGGTTATTGGGGGAAAAGCTTGTCCCTGCTCTGTGCCTGATCTAAGGGGACAGCTGGTACCCAGCTCTGGCCCACTGTCCCCACGTGAGGATGCAAGCCCATCTTCTGATTTTTCAGGAGAAACCAGAGACACAGGTAATTTCCATGAAATCTTAGATGTGTAAATTTGGCAACTAATTCAAATATTTTTCATTTTAAAATTTTGAAATATACTGAAAAATGGGGGGAAAAGTTAAATTTAAGAAAAAAATTATAAACCCTTTGCAAGCCCCTCGAAAAGCCCCTTGTATCCTCCCTTCTCTCTGCAGGTCACTGCTCTGCTGGCTTTTTAAAATGCTGGGGGAGGCTAGCAAAGCACATCTGTTGGCCACATCAGTCCCTTGGACCAAAAGTTGGAATATCTGAAGTAATGTCTATGCAGTGTGGGCCATTTTTCAGTCCTTAGTAAAGTTCCTAGCCAGATTTCCCTGAGCCCATCCCAATAACCAAAGATACACAGCTGTAGCAACCAGTGCTCAGAAACCCTGTCAATAAGGACCGCTCTTGCATCAGAGCACTGAGCTGGTCACTGCGGGAGAAGGACCTCATGTTCTACAGAACTTCCTCACGGATCTAGTCGTCAGAAGAGCCCCTAGTTCTCCTGTGTTACAGATAAACAAGCTCTCAGAGATTAAGTGATCTGCCTGAGCTTCAAAGCTGCATTTTCATCTTCAGTCTGAATAAATGAGCCATCAGCCACGTGAAAGTTCTGTGGTTGATTTAGCCTAACAATGCAGACTTAGTCCTTGCCTTCAGTTTATGTTCTCCCAGGGCAACATAGTAAACAGTAGGTTGTACGATTACTTCATTGAAATTAGGATAAATGCTGTGAAGGAGATACACAGGTTGCTCTGAAAGCATATGCCAGATGGACCAGTGTTTTAACGCTTCCTAACTTAGGAAGGCCCCTTGGAAAAAAGTTTGCACCGCGAGTTTTCAACGGTGAGTAATGACCGAGTCCTAAGTATGTTGCACAGAGAGAAGAGCAAGTGCAAAGCCCGAGGCAAAGAAACAAGGCAAAAAAGCTTAAGGGCTAGGTGGACTAGAGAGGGAAGTGGAGAGCAGTGGCGTTGAGGCTGCAAGATGCAGACCCCAGCCACACGCGGTAGCGTAGACCAGTGTCAGGGTTTGGGCATTTATCCTCAGAACAGAAGGTCTGAAAAGGTTTTAGGCAGGAAAATGTCACACTCAGATTTGCCCTGGTAAAGGATTGTTCTGTGTAGCATAGGGGACAAGAGTAGATGGTGGCTGTGACTGGGGTGATGCTAGTGGCCAGAGAAAAATGGACGGCTGTGAGAGGTAATTGGAAGGTAAAGTGACAAGTTTAGTGATTATTTTGGGTGGAAACATGGGAGATGGGGAAATCTGGCATAACCCCTAGATTTCTGACTTGTTCAACTAGGCAAATACTCCCCCAGTAAGATAGGGCCTCCCCGGGGAGATCAGCCATTAGCTGGCTCTTGATTTTTAGGCATAATGAGTGTGAGGGGTTTGTGATACATCTAAATGGGGCTACCAGGTGGGAGAGGTAAAGGGTTTAAACATACAAGTTTGAAAATCACTCCTGTATGGAGAGTGACAGAAACCACAGGGTCAGTGAGAACGCCCAGGAGGCTGAGAGAAGGAAGCCAAAGATGCAGCGCCGGGGAATTACAAGACAGAAGCCTTGGGGTGTCTCAACGGGAGAGGGGGTGGGGGTTGTGCAGTGAAGAATGTTGCTCAGAAGTTGCACACAATGACGAGAAGAGTCTGCTGGAATCAGCAACCTGAGGGCTGTGGGGGGTCCGGCGAAGAGGCCTCTCAGACAAGTGAAGGCAGCAAGGCCCGGACTGAGGTCAGGAGAGAAATCCACTCCTGGGGAAATGGCCACATCGGATACAGCTCTTTATACACCTTTGGAGTCAAAGGGACAGGACCGTGGCCGGGGGCAGGGAGAGGGCAGCACAGTCAAGGTGGGGTTTGTGAAGATGGCAGAGGCTTTAAAAAGCCTTACATGTTCTTGAGAAGGATCCAGAGAAAAGCGGAATGTGCAGGAGACAAATGAGGGAATGTTTAAGGCTGACTTGACAAAGGGACATGTTGCAGGTAGATTTGGAGGCCGAGTTCCCACTGGTGGTTCTCTTGTTTTAGCTCCAGATTCAAGGCTTCTGCCTCTCTCAGTCTGCCTCACGTTAGGTCCTGCAGATGATACTTTTCAGAAGGATTTAAAAACCCACTAAATTACGGCGGTGGTTTCACCAAGACCACGTGCTTCACAGGCCCCAGGGCACTGTAGCACAACAAAGTTTTCCTAAAATGAACGACTTACCGTGTTACAGGGAATTTGGTCTCAGGGATTAAATCATGTATTTCTTGCCATTCTTGAGGTATGTCAATAAAATCTCGGTAAATCTTGATTTGTAGCACTGTTCCTATGGTGATGTGTTGCAAAAGTTTTAAGAATTCTCGAAGAGTATATCCTAACACATTGGCATGGCCAACACTAATCAGAACATCACCTGAAGAGGGGAAAAAAGTATCAGAAAAATTAAGATAACGGCTCAACGGATTCATACCACTTCTGGCTAGTTACAGTGAGGGGTTCATATTGTTGGTTTATTTCGAGCCAAAATCAGGCTCCAGCCTTTAAAAGTGACCATCTAGGTGACTCGAGTGTCCTTTGCGTAATGAGGGATGCATGCAAGATGTTTCTTAGTAACAGTGTAGTGGTAGATATTATATCGTGTTTTTATAGTTTTTCTTTAGTCCTTGGTGTGACAGAAGCGAAAAATCATTTATAATCTGAGCCATCATTTAGGATTCTAAAAATGTTTTGTCTCAGGTAAAATGAATAGCTACTACTATTAAAGAAAAAAAACCACATGCACTAAGTGAATAAATGACCTGCTTTCTATTGTTCCTGCCTGGCAATTTCCAGTGCCCTCCACTGGAAGTATTATCATAAAGCCCTTCATTTTACTTTTCTGCCTTGTACAGTATTAGTTGAGCAAGTAATTCGGCATGAAACGATGGACAGTTGGCATGCTTTAATTAAGCTTAAGATGATTATACAGAGAGTACGTTGGATAAAGGGATTTGACAGCTAGATTGCCAACTTTAGGGCATTGTTGTTCAGGGAGGGAAGTTTGGTCAACCATGGAGCTTCTGATCTCCCGGCAAGTGGGAGGAAAACTACATATATAACTACCCCTGGACCCCCAAAGTGCATATGAAAAACACCAATTACTCTGTGCCACCTCTCTGCCGCCAGCAGCTAGGGCATGGACATGTAAACTCGGTGCAGCCGCTGGGCACTCCCACCTCAGCCACTGAACCCGGGCAGGAGGTGCAGCCAGATGACAGGAGCGCCTGGTTTCCGGGGGTAGTCACATATGGCCCTGCATTCTCATTTTCAAAGCCTGGTTCTCCAGCCTTTCTGGCGATTCTGTCAGACTCAGTCTTCTAAGTTCAGGGCCTTAATAGGCACTGTTTTCTATTGCTTGCAGTGAAGACCCCTGACTAATGCAAGGACAGTCAGCAAGAAAGGAAAGAATACAAAGAAATTACTTAAGGGCTCACATTAGGTAAAATCTTAGTCTTCAGAACTTACTAGAACTAACACCCTGCCAAATGGTAATGGAGACTTTATCGCTAACACTGGATAAAGGGACTCCAGTGAAGTCCCAAAGGATGTGTTCATCTCTCTGTGCGTGAGAAGCTAGGGACCCATCAGTTACCCTCATTCCCGGAGAGAAGCCTAACCTCCAAGGAGGAAAGAGGATGCAGTACCTTCTCTGATGGCTACACCCCACTGCTGTAGTTGGGAACTATGCTGATCTCAAAGGAAGCCTCCAAGGAATGCCAAGGACAAACTTCCACGGTGCTAGATCCTATCAGAAACTTAAGTTTAAAAGTAGTAAAGAAAATGAATACTTGGAAGGGTGAAGAAAAACCTGCTTTGGTCTTAAAAAGTAGCTGATGGTAAAACCAGCCGAGGATCTGCAGCTAACCTCGGAATGAAACCAGCTTCTCCCAGCTACCTGCAGAGTGTGCGATCTGAAACAGCTGTTCATCCTGCAGAGGTTAATTACAATGGCAAAAAACACCCGCTGGATGAGCTTACATGCCTAATGTTAAAAGCAATGTTTATAGCTGAATATGACTTGGCATTCTGCTTGTTAAAGGATGCTTTTTATCAAGAGGGCAGAAAATTAACAGCTTAATTCCCTGACCATCCTGGCTATAAACCAAAGGTGTCATTGTATGAATGTGATTACTCTAGCAACAGATATGAACTTGCCCTTCATAAAGAAACACCAATCTGGTATTAATGAATACCAACCTCATTACACATTTTTTTTCTATTTTGATGGGCTGTGGGAACCACATTATTATAAACTTTGTCTTGATTACCTGTATTAAATCAACTTTGCAGCAGCCAAGCCACTACTGGAAAATAGATTTTTATTTCTTTTTCTCCATCTCTCCCAGCAGGGCTGTGAGTTCCATAAGCTCCGGGTGGTTAGAGAACACAGCTGTTTGGCTTACCATTATGCCCCCGTGCCTAGCAGGACCCGTGCTCACAGCAGACATTCAAGAAACGCTTATTGAACAGATGTGGCCAGTATATAACTTGTATTTACCTTCAGAGCTATACTATTTCTTAAGACTAGCTACCAGTCTATTTAAAAGCCATATTGGCCAAAAGGAATTTAAATTTAGCCAGAATAAACTAAACTACCAAATTCAATAGGAAATGAAACCCTATTGTGAAACACAAGAAGAAGAGAAGTGTAAAACATGTGGATGAGAAATTATGAGGCTGGGTGGTAACAGAGTCAGAGAAATAGGTCTGTGGGACTATCACCTCTGAAAATCTCACTCGTTGTTATAAGGACTGAATTCCAGTCTTTGAAACCAAGACCCTGAAGAGAATGGACTCACCTATCATAAAGAAATTTGGGACTCTGATACTGAAATCTCACTTCTAGTCAATAGTGTGGGCTCTCTAGGGGGGCGTGGGTTCAAGTCCCAGCGTTGCCCACCCACTTAGCTCTGTTTATTGACCAAGTTACTTCATCTCTCCAACCCTTTATATTATGTGATAGACCTTCCAGGAGTTTGCAAAGACTAAATTAGGTAATAGATGTAGAAACACCTTGCACATTGCCAGTGACAAATATTTATTATTCATTTATTAACACACAGACATTATGTGCCAGCGCTGAAGGTAAATCCTGGATTTAAAAGATGAATTCAAGACTTCCTCTGACTTCAAGGAGCCCACTAACTGTAGCCACACCATGAGGCTCTGTTTCCTGTGCATGAAAGCGCGCTCCTGCCCCACTCCAGCGAGTGTGTGCTCTGGTTTTCACCCAGCGCCTCTCACTCACCCCAGAGAAGTGGAGGAGAATAAGCAGAAAAGCTCATGGGACCTGACCTGGACTTCTTTTCATCTGGAAAAGTCCATAACTCTCTCTGGTGTTCTGTTCCCCAGCACCCAAGCACTGACATTTTGGATTATAAGGTGAGGTAAACTTAGATAAACGGCATCGTTTTTCTATTTTCTTTATTATCTCATTTTCTTCTTCAATCCCCTGCTTCTAACCCAAGCTGCAGTGAGGATCACCTGAGAGCTTTTAAACCATGAGCTGCCCTGGCCCCAGCCCCGTACCGACTGAATCAGGATCTCTGGGGGATGGGGCCGAAGCATCTCAGTTTTAAAAGTTCCCAAGGTGATTCTAATCAGTAACTAGTGTTACATACCAGTAATTTAATCCACTGGGGCTCCTGTATCACAATCATTTTTGGAAGGAAGAAAGGAAGAGAACGAGGGAGAAAGAAAGGAAAGAAGGGAAGAAAGCCACAAGTCAGGTAACTAAGAACAGCCTAAGAGAAATGATTGCCAGTTTTTCCATAGAACTATAGTTTTCAAAACACTTTCATAAAAATTATCTCTCTCCAAATCCTAGCAACCTCTGATGAAGGTGGTTATTATCCCAATTTAGAGTGAGGTGACTGAGTCCTGAAGGTTAAATGACTTTGCCCTGGGTCACAGAACTAGGAAGTGACCGTGCCTGGGCCGACTGAATTCAGGCCCTGCTAAAGCTGGATGGTTCTTGCTTCTCACCACCTTCCCATCCATCCCATTGTGGCTCCCTGACTCCTGAGCACAGCCCTAGAACTGGAGCAGACACTGGAGAACATGTCTTGAACTGGATGGAAAATTCATTCACCCAAAGACAAGAGAAGCAGGGCAGTGTTAATGAAAGGCCTTGGGCTCTGAAGTCTAACAGAGCGGGTTCAAATCCGAGATCAGATGAGATCGGGCGCGTTCAGGGTGGTATGGCCGTAGACTAACAGAGCGGGTTCAAATCCCTGATCCCTGGTGTGGGCAATTTACTAAATATCTGACTCCTTATCTGTAAGATGATTTAATGCAGAATCTACCTCAGGAATGGTCAGGAGGGTGAAATGAGATCATGCATCTAAATGTTAATGATGATTAATGCTGCCTACGTAAAAGAAGAAAAGTTTGCCCACCGAGAGCCATAAACTCTGGAAAGACACCATCCCACTTGCCACACGGGGTGAACCTGGACAAGGAACTCCATCTCACTGTGCCTCAGTTTCCTCTCCTGTGAAAGGGGCATGACAGTAGTTCTACCTAGAGATTTATTGTAAGAATTCAGTGAATAAACACAACAGCGAGGATTAATAAAGTGCTAGCAACCGGCTGGCCCACAGAAAGCTCTCAAACAATGTCATCATCATCATTGTGGTTACACTAAAATCTATCAACCAGAGTCCCCCCAGAAGGCAGATAGGCGGGAGGCAGGGGGGAACCACAGTCACCTGGCTGGAGTTTTCCATCCCTGGCTGCAGCCCCCTTCCGGATGAGGTGGGTGATCTGGAGGTAGGGCCCATGCTGGATGATGATCAGGCCTAAGCCCAGGTTGCTCACAGTGAGTTTGGTCTGCTGAGTTTTGCTCAAGTTGTGTATAGATGACTTGACATTGAAGCCGATCTTTTTGCCTAATGAAAAGAGGGAGACATTTTTGAGTCCTTCCCCTAGATGGCAGCATGACAGTGTCACTGGGGTTCTAAAGCCAGATCCCTGGGGCAGTTCCTCAACCTTTCTATTCCTCAGTTTCCTCATCAGCAAAGTGAGGACAGTAAGTGTCTAGCTTGGACACTTGTTATGAGAATAAATGAGACAGAGGGCTTTGCACAGTGCCGAGCACCTGCTGAGTGCTTAATTAATGTCAGTTATTATGTATTTACTTGACAAATGTTTCTTGATGCAGGCAGCGTGCTAGGAAATAGCAGTTTCTTGCCTTTATGGATCCTCCAGCTTAGCGGAAGAGACAGATACTAATCAGTCACATAAATATATGTTGAATAACAAACTGTAACGCATACTATGAAGGAAAAATACAGAGTGCTCTGAGGAGGACTGACAGGAGGCCAAGGTATCCTGCTGGGAAAGCGATTCAGACTTCATACAGGAGGCAAAATTTGAATTGAGGTCAAAAAGACCAACAGGAAGTCTTTAGACAAAGGAGGGTGGGAGGGAGCAGATTGGATCAAGGCTCTGTGACAGGAAAGAACAGAGACTCACTAGGGCACTTTTGAGGAGCAAAGTCACAGCAGACCTGGGTGGCCTCACAGGCTTACCTCACTGGAAACGCTTAGGAGCAATTTAAGCAGGACCCCGTAAGATTTGCATTTTCTTAAAACAAACAAATGAACCCAGCTGGCTGCCATGCGGAGCACGCATTATGGGATCCGGAGTGGAAGTGGGAAGTCAAAATGTTACTGTGGTCATCCAAGCACGCCATGGCAATGTCAGTGGAAACAGTAGTACAAGATCATTTGGGAGGAAAATCAGGGGGAAGTGGGTGGTGGTGGAGGGGTGCCGAAGTATGTTTTCTACAGAACTGATTCTCACAAGAAAAGTTTCAAAGACTATCCAGTGATTTAAGACAAGTTATTTTCCCAAGAGGAGGCTTCTCAGAAGACTCAATTTCAGTACACAGGAAGCTTCTGGGGACATTTATTTCCAGCAGCTTTTACTGAAGTACAAGTGACAAGCCTTTGCCAAATTCATGTGACTGTGGAGTTTTGGGGGGGGCCCAAGAGGCCTGCTGAGGGAGGGGTGGCCCCTGTCTTCCCACCCCCAAGTTCATGACCATTCCCTCTAAGCAAGTGTCCTTGCTGTCTCCAAGCTCACCTTCCTCCAAACCACAGAGACTCTCTAGAAAGTAAACTATAAAGAAAGTACCACATTCAGAGACTTTACAGGATTCTAGGAGCCTCTAACTCCTGAGCATACAGAGAATTGGCATCTCAGGCAAGGTCTGAGTTCCAATCTCAGCTTGGCACTTAAGTGTGCTTAGGATAAAATAATCTATGAGACCCAGTTTCAAAAGACAGCAGGGTTAAGGGAAAGAAGGCAGACTCCAAAGACTCCATACCATATGATTCCACTTTTATGACACTCTTTGTGGAAAGGGAAAAACTACAGGAAACAGATCAGGAGTGTCAGGCACTGAAGTGCAGGCTGGTGGCAAAGGCGAGCAAAGTAATTTGGGGGGTGGGTAACTTTCACATCTTTTTTTTTTAATGTTTTTTTATTTATTTTGATACAGAGAGTGACAGAGCACGAGAGGGGGAGGGGCAGAGAGAGAAGGAGACAGAACCGGAAGCAGGCTCCAGGCTCTGAGCTGTTAGCACAGCCTGATGCGGGGCTTGACCCCACGAACGTGAGATCTGACCTGAGCCGAAGTCGGAGGCTTAACCGACTGAGCCACCCAGGCGCCCCAACTTTCACATCTTGATGGTGGTGGTGGTTATACATGGGTATTCATTTGTCAAAACTGAGAGCTATACACTAAAACCTGGGGTGGGGGGGCGCTCTTACTGTATGTAAAGTATAGTCTGGTAAACAAATGATGGCGAGAGGCTACCTCCCAGGCCAAGAGTGTGACGTTCCCATTTTACAGGGGAGGCAAAGTGATGAAGGCTTTGTCCCCCTGCGTCACCCTCTCCCTACTCCCCAGTTACCTTTTCTGCCCTTGCGGGCTGCCTTCTCCATGGCCCCAGGAGGGCAGGCCGCTCAGGAGGGCCTCCTGGAACTGAAGCTGGAGTGGATCCAACTCCCAACTGTTTCGAACCCGCGAGGAGCCGCGCACGGCAGGCTGACCGCGAGCGACGAGGGAACCACGGGCAGCGAGGAGACCTGCGGCGCTGCCCCTCGGGATGGCCACCAGGGGGCAGATGTGGGGCATCCGTGCGGTCACAGACCTCAGTGGACCCGGAAAAAGGAGTGAGTGAAAATTTTGGCGGAAAAGAACAAACTTGTTCAGGACATAGCAGTGTCTGGCGCACAGTGGGTTCATTATCCATTCTTGAAAAACAACTGAAGTGGGGAGGATGGAGGAAGCACAAAGGCGGGCGTGGCAAAGGTGTGAAACTGTGGGGCCTAGGCAGACCCTAACTAGAAGACCATGGAAGAGCACAGAATCCCCTGCTGAGCTCCCAGTAATGGTACTTTTAAATACTGCTGCATCAACAATTCCGACTGTTCTGGAACTGCACTGTTTTCATGCATGTTTTGAATGAGAAAAGGGGCCAAGGGTGGCTCAGGGGGAGAAAAATGAGTCACGATTAGGAGAGGAATTAATTCTTCCTTTGTTTTTCCAAAACAATCTTTCCTCCCACACACACATTCACTCATAGGATAAATATTTACTGGAAGCCGGCTCTGTGGTTTGTGCTGATGCTCAGGACCCAACAGTTGGCGGGACAAACAAGGGCCCTCTCCTTTTGGAACTTAGATTTAAAGAGCAGATGAAGTGGACAACTTGAGAAAACTGTAAGTTGCCAAAATATATTCTAGAAGAAATAGAAGACAATGTGATGAGGTGGGTCCTGTCCTCCCCTCCACTCCGAGGAAACAGAGAGGGTAAGCACCTTACACTCATGCCTTCAGTAGTTAGCAAGCACTTAGCAGGCGTCATGCACCAGGCTGTTTTTGTGGCTCCACCCAGACAGTAAACCAGGGCAGATTTTCATTTGATAAATCCCATCCTGCAGGGGCTGAGACAAAGGGAAAGAAGACTCACCCATTTTCTAATTCTCAACCTCAAGGAGTCTCCAGCGGTGGCTTCTTGTGATGGATCACCAGTTTCCTCCTTCAAACAGTTTGGTGTCTATGCAGACACCAAATTAATTCTGTCAGAAAATGCATTCTTTTCCTCTGTTTTCCTATTAGTAGGGGGACAGTGAGAGTTTGTGGGACTAAAGCATGTCAGCATCAGAGGTTTAGGGAAGGGAGCCGATCAGCACTTGGCACACGGGGAGTTCATCTGCCTTTCCTCCATCCCAGGCTGAAAATTCTCTTCAGAGCAGATGCCAAGATCACTGATGGGAGGAGTTACAGCACACAAATGGTCGTGGGTGCCATCCTGTGCTGCCCAAATCCCCCTTTAGGACTGCAAGGATTTATATCTGCCCTCCACCCCACTCCTGCTTCTAGCTGAGCTCCCTGCCCAAATTACACCTTCCCAGGGCAGCTAGCATCCAGTGGCTGGTCACTGTAGGGTGAAGGTCTGGCTCCCAATCCAGCCTGAGTAACTCTGGAGGGCAGTCCCAGCTTCAGAGCTCCTGTGGGGTCTACTGAGGCCCTGTGTCTGCACTGCCACCTGACATCTGCCTTTGCCAGGTGCTGCTTCCCCTTCCAACCCCCATGGGTGTGGGTTCCAAGAGCACTCCCCAATAAACTCCCGGTGGCTCAAGAGTGTTTCCTGGAGAGCCCACCCAGCCTGAGCAGCTAGCACCAGGATGGTCTGCAAGAGTAGATGCTAAGATGGAATTTTGGAGCTGAGTGACCCCGCTTTCCAGGTGATAATAAGGACCCTATCCCCAGCAGAGGAGGAATATACATCACCTCGGGCACAGGGAAGCACTAAGATTGTTCCATTTTTCACCACAGGAAAATGAAACGGTTTGTCACTCACATGATCCACCTGAGTATCTCTTAGTACTCCCTTGCCCTATTACGACAGTGAATGGACAAAGCAGCCACAGTCTGAGGACTACATGGCAGCCAATGGCTCAGACTCCTCAGGGATGGAGGTCTGAGCCACCTCACCACAGAAGCCACCTAGACCACCAGAGGTGCGAGTCGGTGAGAGGAATCTAGGATGGGCAGGAGAGGAGGGAGGTAATGAGCGTGTCAGTTATGCCTGGAGATGAGCTGCAGCCACAACAGGAGCTGGGGTTTGTTCTGCTAACCTTCCTCTTCTAAGATTCCCAT
This sequence comes from Suricata suricatta, assembly GCF_006229205.1. NCBI lineage: Eukaryota > Metazoa > Chordata > Mammalia > Carnivora > Herpestidae > Suricata > Suricata suricatta. Next base: position 15,825,611 of record NC_043707.1, read on the forward strand.
GGGAAAAGATGCCCACCGGGGTCCTGCCCTCAGAACTGAAAGGAAGCAAGTGGATCTGCATAGCACAATCAGTGCAGTGTGGCAAATGTTGCCCTGCCTACCTAGTCCTGCTGAAGACTGAAGGACTTCGTCCCCGGCTCCTGGAAAGGTTGTAGGTTCATGGGTCTCAGCTGTCAGCCCTCTCAAGGAATTGTCTTTGGGTGAAGAGTTGCCATATCCAAGGTCATTCCTGAGGTAGCTAAAATCCAACACTCTTTGTCCCTTTTCCCCAACTCCGAGCGGCCACCCTAGCTTCAGAATTGCTCACGGGGTCCGCCAACACCTCCTGTGACAGAATCAGAGTCAAACTGCTCCCTCGGCCTTCCCTCCCCCCAAGGAGTTGCTCCTGAGTACACTCCCTAATAAACTCCCCGCACGCTAATCCATAATCTCTGGTTGGAGTCCACTCCAGTGGAACCAATCTGTGAGATGAAAGGAGATTTGAGCACAAGGCACAAACTGTTAACTTCTGGATTTAGCTCTTTGGTCTTACCTAATCCCAGAACCCCCAGGTACATGTATATGGTGCATCCGCCACACTCTTGGCCTTCATGGTGAACTTGACCCCCTGGGGAAGCCATGTGTTCTTTATCCTTTCAAGCCAAAGATACTCCTTAAAGAGAAGAGTGATCACACAGTCCCCTCCACAGCCTTCGCCCAAGTCCCATCTGGATTCAGCCTCTGCTGGGCCAAGGCCTACCATCCGTCATGATAAAGCACACTGTGTTCACAGCCCCTTAACAGCCACAGAATGGCTATTTATGACTTCAGGCTGCCAGCACAGATCCCTTCCGGGGGCCTTCTGGGTCCCCAAGGATTTTCTGCCTTAAAGATCTTTGTGGCTCATCTCTCTCTTGCATGGAACAGCCCCAGCTGCTTTGCTTAAGGAGGAGTGAGGAGATGGGAAGGTTCTACCAGTGAAGCAGAATGTCTGACTTTCCCAAGTTCAAGTCAGTAGAAGGGAGGGGACTAGAATACAGTTCTGTATCCTTTTTGCTCCATCACACCACCTCTCCCAAACCCTAGGGTTTACCTTTACTAAAATCTAGACGGGGGTCGGGGGGGCTCAGTCAGTTAGGCATCTGACTTTGGCTCAGGTCATGATCTCATGGTTTGTGAGTCTGAGCCCTGCAATGGGCTCTCTGCTGTTGGCGCAGAGCCCACTTTGCATCTTCAGCCCACTCTCTCTGTCCCTATCCCACTCGCGCGCACATGCGCTCTCTCTCTCCTAAAAATAAATAAAAGCATTTAGTAAAAATTGAATTAACAAAATAAAATAAAATGTAGACTGGGATATAGAGGAGAAGGGAACTGATCTGTCTTGTAGATCTCAGACAGACCCGGGACTTTGAAATACCAGGTATGTTGGAAGTCAAGAATGAAATATGGGACTAAAATCAGGTTTAATGGAAAATCTGTAAACAGGGTATTTAGTCCTTGCCCACCCCTCCCACCCTCATCCGGGGTGCTAAGAAGGAATGGGAAGATGACTTGTCTGAAGTGACATGTGGCTATGAATCTGGTGAAAATTTTCTTAATGTTTGTTTGTTTGTTTGTTTGTTTAACTCCAAACGGTTTTGTTTTCTTTAAAATATAGTTGACATATATTAGTGTGGGGACACTGATAACTGCAAGTTTCTGCAAGGCTGTTGGATTTGGTGGAATTTGAAACTTGCTGAGTTTTGTGAACATGTAGACATTCCAAAAATAGAGACAGATGTCACCCTTCTAGGTCTTTCTAGAGATGACCTATGTGGCATTTAAGGTGAAAATGACTGTCCCATCTCCCGTTAGGTGCGTGGTTGACTACCCAGGAAAGAGAGAGCTGGATTCAAAGTTAGGGTTAATGGTGATTTGGTCCAAGAGCCATGAAAGAAAAAGAAAACCCCCCACTAGATAGCAAAATTATAGATGGATAAATCATCTGTAGTGCCAACAAACTATGCCAATGTCTTGTTTGTTTCTGTATATCCATCCAAA
>NC_043707.1:15827729-15869982 GCF_006229205.1 Suricata suricatta
CGGCGGCGCGGGGACTCCGGGCCCCGGCGGCGGCCCATGGGGCGGGAGGCGTGAGGCCGCGGCCTGCCCGGGGCTCGGGGGGTGGGGGGAGCGGGGCGGGGAGATGGATAAACTGACCATCATCTCAGGATGTCTCTTTCTGGCCGCCGATATCTTCGCCATCGCCAGCATCGCCAACCCGGACTGGATCAACACCGGGGAGTCCGCGGGTGAGCGGCGGGCGCGCGGGGCCGGGAGGGGGATTGGCTGCGGGCTGAGGGGAAAACGGGGCTGGCGGGTGCGAGGAGGAGGGCGGCCTGGGGAGGGAGGGGGCGGAGAGGCGTCCGGGGCGGCGGGACCGGAGGGGCGAAGGGATGAGGAGAGGACGCGCGGGTGCTAGCGAGACCCTGGGGCTGAGGCGAGCGGCGCCCCGGGCTGAACGAAAAGTGGCCGAGGGGCGAGGAGACCTAGGCTGGGCTGGCGGGTCCCGGACGGAGAAGGGGGGTGGAGGGGAGACGGTCGTCGGACCTGGGGGACCACGGAGGAGCCAGCTTCCTCTTGGATTAGGGGCGGGGGACGTCCAGGTGAGAGACGGGAAGAAACCGCTTTGAAGAAAACTGAGGAGCCTGGACAGGAATTAGAAGCTAGGCGGGGAGCCGGGGCCCGGCCGGAGGTAGCCCGTGGGGGCAGCGCGAGGACCACCCGAGAGCCGCGCCCGAAGTCAGGTCTGGCCCCCGTCTCCCGCGGGTGGGAGCTGCGGCCGGGCTCCCGGTGGCCCGACCAGGCAGGGTTAATGGTGCTGGGGGAGCTGGGGTGCTGCGCGGGGGGCCCCCTCCCCGCGCCCTCGCCCACCCCCTGCCCCGCTTGGCGGTGTTTAAGACGCGTGTGGTTTCCGATTTTCCCTTTGAAGTCTGTGTGGTTATAATTTTGCTTTATTTTAGGCCCGGGAGCTATAATAATACTAATAATAAACTTCATTTTATGGAGCATCTTTCATTCCAGCGCATCACGAAAACGCTTTAGAGATCTTAATAGTAGTTACAAAATTAAATAACACATTAGAGTTGCAGGCAGCCCCGCCGCAGCAGCAGCAGTGCCCGCTGTAACACCACCGAGCGGAGGCAGCAGAGACAAGGTGGTGCCCTCGGGAGAGAAGTAGGCATCTTTCTGAAGGGGATCCCGGGTGCAGGATTTTTCTCAGCTTGGGCCGTCACCGCACACACGTCCCTGTACACACTCACACTCACCCAGACCTGTGAGACCAGCCCTTTAATTAACGTAACAGCTGTCAGGAGAGCGAGCTGGAGTGAAGGCATGAGCCTGTTTTCTAACTGCTTGTTCAGTGCAGGTGAAGGGAGTATTGGGGGTTGGGCATGTCAGACTCCCTCCGTGAATAATTTGTTATAAAAATGTAGCACTATGCTGTCAAAGTTACTTCTTAAGTATTACTTACGTTCTGTATTTATCCTGCAGTATATTTAGCTCTTTAAAAAAAAAGCTGTAGCTGGGACATTTGTTGCTCCCTCCTCCCTCCGTTCTCTCCTCCATGTAGATCTAGTAACACAAAATCATGCTGTCAGATTTACGGGTTATTAAAATAACACGCTAAAAAAATTCTTCTTTTCTGGCCTCTGCAGTTTCAGCAGAGCTCTTAATGGTAAAACATGCATGATAATTATGAAGTGATTGAGCTGTTAGCTAATGCCACTGTGGTAAATTTGCAAGATATAAATGTATCAAATCAACACGGCTTTACCCCTTCCGCATAAGATATTATATATGGATTATATCTCAGTTTTTTTTTTAACTTGTAAGGTGTGTAAGAAAGTATAAGATGGTTTGGAATTTGATGAAACTATATAGGCTGTTTCTGAAAATGTTAGCGATGTCAGTTTGTACAGTCACATGTGTGTGTGACATCCACTTCATGACCTGTTGTTTTTATCCTAATTATATGTGCAGTGAATCCTTTTATGAGACTTTCTTTGGGGCTTTTTATACTTAGGGGCAAAAGGTTTCACGTTTTAGCAGAGAAGATGCTTTTTGCAAAGTGCTTTTAGGTGAATCCTAATATAAAAAATAGACTAAACATCCGTGGGAAAGATACACAGTTGGCCCTTAAAGGACATGGTTTTGTTCTTCATTCTAAGAATACAGTATATAATGCATATAACCTACAAAACATGTGTTGATCATCTATTTATGTTATTGGCAAGGCTTCCAGTTGACAGGCTATTAGTAAAGTTTTGGGAGAGTCAAAAAATTATGCATGGATTTTCAGCTGCAGGATGGGAATAGGTCCTTCATAACAGTAAACAAAGGCTTCTGCTGTGAGTTGCTGCAGAGATGGGAGGGACAGAAGTCCACTGATTGAAGGAAGTAAAAAATGTTTGAAAGAGTTAAATAGTTGCAGAGAAAGCCTGCCAACCAGTGACTTAGTGGGATTGTCTGGCGGCATGGAAGCCTCCTTGAAGTCAGTGGTTCCGAACATACGGTGTGATCAGCCACCTGCCTTGTTGACCTCTGGTAGTGCTCAGCCGCTTTGATACAAGTACTGGTGAAGACCAACAGAATGTTTCCTTCGTGATTGGAGTTTGCCAACAAAATACAACGAAATGACAAAGGAGCAAAGGTGTTTAACTGTTAGCCAAAATGTCATTGTAATGGTGGCTCATGGATTCTCAGCTGGATAAAAAGTAAAAGTGAATAAAGGAAAGAGTTGATGGTATATGGTCAGTGGAATTGCAAACCCAGTAGAATTGAAGGACTGACTGGGAGTGATCGGTACAGCAGAGTGGAAAGGCAGGAAATTGTGGGCACACGGTGCAGAGTGAGAGTGGGGATGCGTGGCTAAGATGGAATGGGGAGGTGATTTTTCTCCTGACAGTTTCTCTTACCATCTCACCCTTCAAATATTTTCATAGCTTGGAACAGGAGTAATAGGAGATAGTAGGAATAGTAGGACATTTTTTCAAAATCGTATCTAACCCCTGTTATAAACAAACGAGCAAGCAAACCCCTGTGTATTACCTTAAATGTATCAGATAGTAAGCCCCCCAAAACTTAAATAGGATGTTCCTTTGTTGACTCTCGAGCTCTTGTGTTGTGGTAAAATGCACCTGAACTTTGCCTGATAGTTTGTACACGCAATGTACACTTTTATCTGAGCAGACAGGTCTAGTCTTAAGTTTTTTAAAAAAAATTTCTGGACAAAATTCCACCTTCCAAGTCAGTGAAACGTTTATAGGAAGTTTGAATAAGATTGCAGAGGTGACAGGACGAACTTTATTCTAAGATCTCCACAGAAGTGACAGCCTAGCAGCAAAAGGTTATTGTGTTGGTTCCCTTCAGTGCATTAAATACAGCGTATTTTGACTGTGATGTTTTTACTGCAGTTTTTTTAAGTGAACGGAGTATATTTTGAAAGTTGAATCCTGAAGTTGAAAGGTTTTCAGATGTGATTTGAAAAACCACTGCCATGAACTAGTACAGAAAATTTCAGGATTCAAATCCACATCATTTACAGTCTTTGATTTGGGACAAGTTACTTACCCTCTCTTTACAGTTCTTCTCTGTAAAATAGGGATATTAGTAGTACCTACCTTATTGGATTGTTATGATAATTGATTTAATCTACATAAAACATTTAGAAAATGCCTAACAATAGGTGCTTATTAAAATTCAGATATTGTTGTGTTGCTGTTCTCATTTTTAATAACATGACAGGTTTTTTTTTAATGTTTTATTTATTTTTGAGAGAGAGTGTGTGAGCAGGGGAGGGTCAGAGAGAGAGGGAGACACAGAATCTGAAGACAGGCTCTAAGATCGGAACAATAAGCACAGAGCTCGACACGGGGCTCAAACCCACGAACTGTGAGATCATGACCTGAGCCAAAATTGGATGCTTAACTGATTGAGCCACCCAGGCACCCCAATGGTTTTTTTGTTTTGTTTTGTTTTTTAATTAAAGCTCAGAACCTGTTACTGCGAGACTGGTACATGTTCTTTACTAGGTGTTCTTGGATATAAGGCAATATCAAGAATGGTATGGCCAGGGGCACCTGGGTGGCTCATTTGGTTAAATGTCAGACTTCAGCTCAGGTCATGATCTCACAGTGCATGGGTTCAAGCCCTGCGTTGCACTCCGTGCCGACAGCTCAGAGCCTAGAGCCTACTTCCCATTCTGTGCCTCCCTCTCTCTCTCTGCCCCTCCTCCACCTGTGCTCTGTCTCTCGAAAATAATAAATAAAAATGTTAAAAAAAAAACAAAAATAAAAAATCATATGGCCAGGCATAGCACAAGTCAAATTCGTCCTCCCCCTTGGCATTTCTGCATCATGCCTATACTGTTCTTCTTCATTTAGTCTTTCATCCCATATACTAGTCTCTCTACTCTTCAGTTTCTAAATGAACTACCACAGAAGGAAATGAAATAATCCAAAAACAATAAATAACTGAATAGGATAATTTTCTAAAACCCTGACTAAGAAACTGCACTATCATAAGGTTATGGGCCATGCTTCATACAGGCAGAATTGTTCATTTGTTTTTATTGTATCGGTGCAAATATAGAGAAAGTACATTCGTTCTGTTGCAGTCTGTATGTAACATACCCTGAGCTTGTTCTGATAGCCTGTAGGTTCTGCACAAACTTTTGAAGACAAAATGAAATAAATATGAAGGAAGTGCATGGTGAGGAGGGCCCTTCAGTGAGAACCCTTAGTGTTTTCTATTAATAAAAAATACTGAATGGCAGTTGAATATCGTGGCAAAATTGCGTAATTCTGCACTGCAATAAAATTTCTTTTGGTTACTGGAACTCATAGCAATATCTTTAATTTTATATAGTGCTTTGTAGTTTTCGAAGCAACTTAACATCCATGACTTAATCTGATTTCTTAGGCTTTTTATATTCAGCCAATTTAGAATAGTCATTTCTACATTTTTTCCCACATGTCAATGCTTTACACCTGAGATTTGAGTTTCAGTGTTGCAGACTCCCTTCTAGAAGACCCTTCATTGAAGTATTACCTGTATCTTACTTATGCACATCTTTTTTTACTTAACAAGATAAAATTTTTTAAAAATGTTTTTGAGAGAGAGAGCGAGCGCACAAGAAGTGGAGGGGCAGAGAGAGAAAGAGAACCACAGAATCTGAAACAGGCTCCAGGCTCTGAGCTGTTAGCACACAGCCTGACAGGGGGCTCAAACTCACTGAACTGCAAGATCATGACCTGAGCTGAAGTTGAATGTTCAGCCAACTGAGCCACCCAGGTGCCCCAACAAGATTAAAATTCCTAAGTGGCAGAAGTTCTTGCCAGATTACAGAAGAGGGAAAGAAGGAGATTTGGGTTTTAGTCTTAAAGTGATGTCCTTTGCTTTGTACAAGTCCTTTAACTTCACTGTCAGTTTTCTCATCCCTTAAGAGACAAACTTTTTGGGGGGCAGGGGAAAGTTTTTTGGTTTTATTGAATTAATTGACCTTGTTAGGTCAACAATTAAGCAAAACTGCTTCTGATAAATAAAATGATTTCAGGGCACCTGGGTGGCTCAGTTGGTTAAGTGTCTGACTCTTGATTTTGGCTCAGGTCATGATCTCACAGTTCATGGGTTCAAGCCCCACATTGGGCCCCGCACTGCCAGTGCAGACCCTGCTTGGGATTCTCTCTCCTCTCTGCCCTTCCCCCACTCGTGTGCATGTACACTCGCTCTCTCTTGAAATAAATAAATAAGCTAAAAATGATATAGAAATTCCTTTATTGACGCATCATCCCTTTACAGCTAACATTGTAGTGACCATTTAGGGTTCTACCATCCTAAATCATCCTAGATGGAGTTGCGTAGTGTTAACAAATGTTTTCCAAAAGTTCTTCCAGTACACAGAGGATCTCCTCCTATATGGCTAATGAAAATTTCCTTCTATACAGTTGGTCATCCCATTCACTTTGTAGTCTGTCAGAGTGTATTTGTTCCTAAAATGTTTTCATTGTTTTTAAAATTGTTTAGAGCGTGTAAGGAGTCACAGTAACTGACACATTCTTTCCTGCTTGCTATTCTGAACTGAGGGAAAGAAAGAATAATTAGGATCCATGATATTATTTTCTTACTGATAAAGAGAATATTGAAGAATGTGGCTTTTATCTGTGGGCAAGCAACTTCCTCTTCTTACTGGACCTCAGGATTCAACAGACTTAACCATGCAGTCCCAAGAAGGACTGAGGCACCTGCCCCGTAAGACTTCCAGTGTGAATGAACAGAAGAAGTGTTCCCTATGGGCAATGTGCTCCCAAGGGCAAAAAGTTGGACCACATATACCCAATTTTTTCTAAACTGCCACAGACAAAATCATTCCTCTGAATTGGGAAGGAGGAGCGAGGGGACACAGATAAGTTAAGAACATTATTCTAATAGCTCCATCTCCACCACCCCCCCCACTCCTATCCTTCAAGGGGGAGAAAACCATTTGACACCTAGGAGATGGGCTGACATTTTGTGAGGAAGAGATTTCTTTTTGCTTAATTATAAAAACTGACAGGTGCTTGAGGAAGTGAAAGACTTAGAGAGAGTATCATTTCCCATTCTGCTACCCACTACCCTTGCCACAGGAAATACTGGAAACCTCAGATAAGGGACTATGGTGTTTGACATCTCTCATGTTAGAGTTCAAGATCTACAAGTAAATCCTGGCCTACAAATTGGGGTCATTGGTTTAACACATTAAAATTACGTGCTGCCTGAGCAGATATTTATTAAATACTATTTATTAAATAGTAGAAAATTACTAAACAATAAGCCCTCTTCCCTGAATGGTAACAAGTTAAGTGATCACAGAGGTGCTTTTGCATGAAGGAGCTCTGTATCATCAGTTTAAACAAAGAAAGCAGTCTGACTAAAACTTCATTTTGTTAATCTCTTTGAAAGTGACTTATACTGAAGGACAGAATTCGGTTCCACCTAAGAGGCCAAAAATCTTGAAATTATGTTCTCCTTTAATTTAGAAAGCACTAACAGAATTTCTTCAATGGTCTTTGAGTCTTTTCCCAGTAAATTGCTTTTTAAAAAACAGCTTTATTGAAAAAAAATTCCCATAACCATAGAGTTCACCTATTGAAAGTGTGAACAGTGACTTTTAGTATACTCATAAAGTTGTGCCACCATCACTACAATCAATTTTAGAACACTTTCATTACCCCAGAACAAAACCCCCATCCCTTTGCCATCACCCTTTGACATTCTGTTCTTAGGCAGCAGGACCAGTTTACTTTCTATCTCAGGATTTACCTCTTCTGGACATTTCATATAAGTGGAGTCATACGATATGTGGTCTTTTGTGATTGGCTTATTTCGCTTAGTGTAATATTTTCAAGGTTCATCCTTATAGTAAATATTACTACTTCATGGCTTTTTATTGCCAGATATATGTATCCATTCTTATTCATCAGTTGAACATTTGGTCAGTAAATTTCTTTTACTTCAAAGAATAATACTTATTCAAAATAGCAAAGTGGTACAAACATATTTTTTTGGCTTTTAAAGTTTGAGAGAGAATTCACATACGTGAAAGAGGAAAGCAGAGAGAGAGAGAGATTGGGAGAGAGAGAGAATCCTAAGCAAGCTCTACACTGTCAGCACAGAGCCTGACACAGGACTCATTTTCACAAACTGTGAGATCATGACCTGAGCTGAAATCAAGAATTGAACACTTAACGTGACTAAACCACTCAGGCACCCCTATTTGTTTTTTTAAAACACAACATTATTGTGGCACCTGGGTGGCTCAATCACCTGAACATCCAGCTTGGCCTCAGGTCATGATCTTGCAGTTCATGAGTTTGAACGTCACTGCTGTCAGCAGAGCCTGCTTCATATCTGTCCTCTCTCTGTCCCTCTCCTGCTTGTGCTCACTCTCTTTCTCTCAAAAATAAATTAAAAAATTGTAAAAAGTGACATTAGGGGCATCTGGGTGGCTCAGTTGGTTAAGCGTCTGACTTCACCTCAGGTCATGATCTCAGTAGTTGGTGGGTTCAAGCCCCGCATTGGGCTCTGTGCTGACAGCTCAGAGCCTGGACCCCACTTCAGATTCTCTCTCTCTCTCTCTCTCTCTCTCTCTCTCTCTCTCTGCCCCTAACCCACTTGCCCTCTCTCAAAAAATAATAAACATTTAAACAATTTTTAAAAATTTTTTTCTTTTTTATTTATTTTTGGAAGAGAGAGACACAGCATGAGCAGGGGAGGGTCAGAGAGACAGGAAGACACAGAATCTGAAGACAGGCCCCAGGCTCTGAGCGAGCTGTCAGCACAGAGCTCAAGCGGGCCCCAAACCCACGAACCACGAGATCATGACCTGAGCCGAAGTCAGATGATCAACCGACTGAGCCACCCAGGCGCCCCTAAACATTAAAAATTTTTAAGTGACATTGTCAGTATAAATAATACTTAGCAAATAATAATAACTTTGAATGAAAATTTTAAGACCAGTCTTTTTATAGTGTTCACAGGAGGTACTTGAAGCTTGAAATCACTTAGGATACTATAAATTTCACAGTGTAGGCCAGTTACCCAATAGGAGATTAGATTTCCTGAACAAAGCATTTATTTCCTTTACAACCTTGGTTTCAGAAGTCCTCTTTTTACCATTACCAGTGGGGTTATAAGCCCTTTGGAATGGAAGATATAGGCCAGTAGGCCTAAAAGTTTTGGAGAAGGGGAATTTGGGACCAAGAACATGGACAGATGCCATAAGTAAATGGAAATCACTAAAAGGAAGGAAACTGTGAAAAAGAAATTACAGAGTGATGATGCCATTGCATTTATTAGAGTGACCAGACTTCTTAAACTCTGTCATTTGGCTGCTAGAGCCAAAGCTTTCAGAGCTGGCACAGTCTCGTCAGTGCCTCGGTCCTCCACTTTTCAGGGGAGCCTGACCCACTTATAATGTTTATCTTTGAGAGAGAGGGGGCGGGGGGGGGGTTGGGGACAGGCAGAGAAAGAGGGAGACAGAAACTGAAGCAGGCTCCAGGCTCCAGGCTCTGAGCTTCTGAGCTGTCAGCACAGAGCCTGGTGCTGGGCTCAAACTCACGAACCATGAGATCATGACCTGACCTGAAGTCAGACACTTAACTGACTAAGCCACACAGGTTTAACCCCTTTCTTGACAAACACTAGGTTTGTACTGGAGTTGCAACATATTAAACTTAAAATGGCCCCGCGGGATTTAGAGTGAGCCATATTACATTTGATTCTTGCATTCCCTTTTTATGAGTTTTGTGATTTGGGGCATGTAATTTGATTTTTCAGCTACTAAATGGTACTGTATATTTATTTCAAAGGTGGTTGTGAGAAAATGAAATATGGCGTATAAGGAATTAGCACATGGTTTAGTACATAGCAAAATTCTCAAATATTAGTCATAATTATTATATAAAAAGTCAAAACATTTGAATTCTTCTAACATTTTCCTTTTTATTACCTATCTTATTTACTTACAGCTTGCCTTGTAAACAAACTTAAGCTAACCTGGTGTGTCTGAATTTGAATATAACTGAGGGGCGCCTGGGTGGCTCAGTCGGTTAAGCCTCCGACTTCGGCTCAGGTCAGATCTCATGTTCGTGGGTTCGAGCCCCGCGTCAGGCTCTGTGCTGACAGCTAGCTCAGAGCCTGGAGCCTGCTTCCGGTTCTGTGTCCTTCTCTCTCTGCCCCTTCCCCTCTCATGCTCTGTCTCTCTCTGTATCAAAAATAAATAAAACATTAAAAAATAAATAAATAAAATGAATATAACTGAAACCCTGCCAAACCTAATCTAGGAAGAGAGACTCTGAAGTCTGTAGTAGTGGTAATATAAACCACACATATAAGTACCAAAAGCAAGGCATGCATTGGGTTCATAGGTTTCTGCAACAGATTGAAGAAGTTTTCTAAATGAAAGGCATCCTAGCATAGTAGAAAGGGCACACAGGTTTTAGGGTCAAACCAAAACTAATGTAGTCAAATCCCGGTCCTCCTATTTACTAGCTATGTAATATTAGACAAGTTGTAGTTGAGAGTGTTTTATTAATAAAAATTATGTCATTCAGACTTGATTAATGCTTTTTTCAACCCTTCTAATCTTTATGCAGGTTCACACTCCAACTTTATGTTCTCCTGTAGGTTAAAGGGTATTAACTGCAGCGCGCTGTGAAAATCATTTAGTTCAGAAGTTATTTTTTTAACATTAAAAAAAATATTTTATTTTTGAGAGAGAGAGAGACAGTGCGCAAGCAAGGGAGGGGCAGAGAGAGGGAGACACAGAATCTGAAGCAGGCTCCAGGCTCTGAGCCATCAGCACAGAGCCTGACACAGGGCTCCAACCCATGAGCAGTGAGATCATGACCTAAGCCAAAGTCAGATACCACCCAGGTGCCCTCAGAAGTTATTTTTAAAGGAATGAATGTATCTAAGATATAGTGGTCTATAAACTTTACAGTTGAGTGAGTATCAAGAGTTAGTTAGTTTCACCAGAAAGGCTGGAAATATGTTTGAAATGTATGAGATAGTAGTTTCTTTATAGAAACCTGACAATATAACTGAAGATTTAGTTTTTGTTTATAGAATAAAACTTCTTGTTTTCATTACCTTCTGTAATGTGACTGTGGTTTTTTTGTGTTTTTTCCATACTTTTTTTTTTTTTAATTTGAGAGAGAGCATGCACAAGCAGAGGAGAGGGGCAGCAGGAGAGAATCTTAAGCAGGCTCCACACTCAGTGCAGAACCTGATGCCAGGCTCCATCCTGCAACCCTGAGATCATGACGCAGGTGGAAATCGAAGAGTCAGAAGCTCAACCGACTGAGTGACCCACATGACCCCATACTTCATTTTAATGCATATTTAAGCAGTGGGCCATATTACATAATTCTATAGGGGAAATTTAGTCACATAATGAAATGTTGTTGTTTATGAAATTGTTATTGTTGAACTATAAATAAGACCTTAATCATGCAATTTGAATGGATAATGATTTACATAGTGAGTTTACTTTATATCCCCTACATAACCCACGAGATGAGGTTGTACAGTGACAGCAGTGACAATATGTAGGTATAAATTTCACATTTCAGCTTTACCTGTGTGATGATTTATGTAAACATGACATTCATATCTTTTTGGTTGTCAGAATGTTTTATTTTCAAGCTCTGGAGCTACACAGTTTTTCCCAAGACCTTTGTTTAATTCTTTGGCCAACTAGCAGCTGACTGCTAAAAAGTTTAATACATGAAACACCTGATCCAATTGATAACAACTGATTGGATATAGTGACTGCATTATTTCCTTCTTTGTTGGCTACAGACTGATGAAAATGTTTAGCAAAGCTATTCTGTCTCAACAGGAGAGGTTAAATAAAAGCCAGGAAGGAACCTAAGGATCTTTGAATATAAAGTTGCCTAAAAATAAGTATCTGGATCAAAGTTAGTTTTCAAAAACATACCTGTGTGAACTTTACTGTGTATTCTCTCATTATAGGGAGGAGAATCCTTACCAGATACTTCATGAGCAAGTAGAATGTGATGTTCCTTTGAGATTTATTACTTTAGAGTTGACAAAATAGAGAAGCATATGGATTTGGGTGATAGTGTCAATGATACTTATAGTTACCAAAATCCTGTAATTTACTTATATGACGTTTTAGCGTATGATTCCAGTTTTAAAGCAAAGAGACATTTGTTTGAACTGTATTTTTAATTGGGAGGAAAAGGCTACACTTTTTAGTGTGTTTCTTTATACTAGTTTTGCTATAAATAAAAGGTCACATTTGGCATTTTGACATTTGGCTGTTATATATATTGAGCAAAAAGGCAGCTGTTGACTTTTAATATAGATCTGCTCAACTAGGGACTGTATACTGCTTCGTTAGAGATTAAACAGGGGTAAAGATAAATGCAGTTGGTTGGGTCAAGCGAGAAAACAGGAGAGCAGAATTTCAGTAGGTCTCCTTTTAGTGGTATATTCACAGTAAGTTATTCACCAGGACCATCCTTGGGTCTATTTTCAGCTAAAATAATAGAAGATTTTTTTTTCCCAAACAGGCCATTTTCAGATTAGTTGTACTGACCAGACCACGAACTTAAAAGGCAAAGATCTCTAAGGCTATTTTATTTATGACCATTTCATTTTAAAAGTATGATTCATTTTAATAAAATACATCTTTAATTTACTCTTGAGTATTCCTTAGATCTTCCCATAGGTATTTCTTATATCACTGGACTTTATATCAGACAGTCTCACAACAAATGCTTCTTGACGTATGTATGGTCTGTAAGGAACTGTGCTAAATATTCTGAGAGATTGCATTTAAGTAAATGAAAAAGTATTTTATCCTCAAGAAACCTGTGCTCTATTTGGAAAAATAAATTAATATACATAAGAAATAAGTATCAAATATATGATGAAACTACTTTTTGCCCAGGTGGTCGAGGAGGAGATGGCATTTGAGTTTGACAGATGATACACTTAATAATGAATATTTAAATAATTATGAACACTTGGGCAGTGCTTATCCTTGAGGGTGAAATAGCATGAATAAAAGCAGGGAAATGTTTGTTCTAGTCCATTTCTATACATTGCTGCTAAATTTATCTTCCTAAAGGATAAATGTAGTAATAATCACAAATACTTACATAGCATTTACTTTATGATAGTTACTTTTCTAGGCACTTTACATATGTTTACTAATTGAATCCTCACAACATCCTTATATAGATGCTGTTATTAGCCCCACAGAGATACAGAAAAGTTATGTAACTTGTCAGGGCCACCCAGCTGATCGGTAGAAGAGCTGAGATTTGAACCCAGGAAGTCTAGCTCCAGAACCCTGGCTATTAACCACTTCTTGTGCTTGTACAGAAAACTTTCAGTGACTCTTCATCTTCCATAGCACAAAGGCATTCAACTATCTTCACAATATGACTGTAGTTTACCTTTCCAACCTTAGATCATACATTTTTCTCTGCATGGATCTACATTCTAGCTCCTCTGTGTTACTTTCTGTTTCCTAAATACAGTCTGTATTCTCATCTCTAAGTCTTTGCTTGTGTTATCTATTTCAGTCTGAAAGTTCCCTATTAAAGAAATATGACTTATTGATCTCTGTACCTTAAGTAGCAGTCAGTCCAAGCTTGTCTGTGGCAAGAAAGAGGACATGTTACAGTTGACACTAAGATTTTGAACCTAAGAGTAGGGACTAGAACTCAAGAGAGCATAATATTTGGAATTCCTAATCTTACCTCATTTTTACAAGTATGATACTTCTATTGTTACGTAGATCCAAATTATTGCGTAGTAGCTAAATATCCGCAGAATGCAGGCTTTTTTTTTTTTCTTTTTTTTTTTTACCATATTTCAGTTGGTTTTCATTTTGGAAGTAAGGCCCAGCTACCATATAGTCGTTGCCAACTTTGATAAAAAATATTATAAGATGAAAGTTAATTTTTAGGTTGACTGGTTGGTTCCCTGGATCAATACAGGAGTTAGATTCCTAGGTTAGCCCAAAAGACCATATTGTACCTAAAATATTTACTTCTGCAACAACAACAAAATCGTAGAAAGCAGTATAGTTGCATTGTTAATAGCATTTTTTAAAAAGATAAAAAGGGGTAAGAAAAGGAAGATTATTTCTCTGTTCTTTTAATTTGCCAATTTGACTTTAAAGCTTATGACATTCCTGTAGTCAGTGGTATTGTCACAGCGTGTGATGACAGATGGCAGCTACACTTGTGGGGAGCCCGGCATCATGCACAGGCTTGCTGAGTCACCGGGCTGTGCACCTGAGACTCCCGTACCATTACGTGCCAACTGTACTTCAAAAAAAGCTGATGACAGTCCTTCTATGTGATGTAGGTGCTTCACTGAGATGCTTTTTACATGTGTCCATATTTTGTGTCATTTTTTGACTTACAAACTGCCCATCAGAGGAAGATGAGAGAATTTTCAGGAAAGGTGTGTTTAAGGGATTTCCTCGGGTGCAGTAACCTGAGGTAGAGTTAAATCCCTGGAGATAAGGAAGGTGTGTATGGGTGCGTGGAAGTACCTGTGATATGTGTGGTGTGTTAGGGTGCAGAGTGGACTTGTGGGAGCTGAGAAGTTTGTAATGGGTAAATGACCTCCCCTTTGGGGAAACAAAGTGCTACAGAAGATACTGGATCCCGTGCTCCTCATTTAAGCCCATGGAAGGGACTGTTAGTCTGGGCTAGTTTGGTTGCTGGTTGTTTTGGGGGGACCCATGATAGATAAAGGAGAAAAACAATATTTTATATGCTATTTAGGGTATCAGATCAAATAAGTTTTTTTTTAAGTTTATTTATTTTGAGAGAGAGAGAGTGCAAGCAAGGGAGGGGCAGAGGGAGAGGGAGGGAGAGAATCCCAAGCAGGCCCCATACTGTCACTGCAGAGCCTGACTCAAGGCTCAAACTCAAACTGGGAGATCATGACCTGAGCCGAAATCAAGAGTCAGATGCTTAACCAACTGAGCCACCCATGTACCCCAAAATAAGTATTTTTAACTTAAGTACCTTTGTTGAAACTTGGCTTCCAATTTAGGATTTGCTGTAGATGTTTTGCTTATGCTTGAAAAATTATCTAATGCATAGGGGCACATATCCCCTAATATTCAGAGCAGCATTTTCAACAATAGCCAAATCATGGAAAGAGCCTAAATGTCCATGAACTGATGAACAGATCAGGAAGACTTGGTTTATATATATAATGGAGTATTACATGGCAATGAGAAAGAATGAAATATGGCCATTTGTAGCAACGTGGATGGAACTCAAGGGTGTTATGCTAAGTGAAATAAGTCAGGCAGAGAAGGACAGATACCATATGTTTTCACTTATAAGTAGAACAGGAGAAACTTAACAGAGGACAGTGGGGGAGGGGAAGGGGAAAAAATAGTTGGAGAGAGGTAAACCATGTTTAACTCTTGATACTGAGAACAAACTGAGGTCTAATGGGGGTGGGGGACCGGGGAAGGGGGGTGATAGGCATGGAGGAGGGCACTTGTGGGGGTGAGCATTGGGTGTTATATGGAAACCAACTTGACAATAAACTATAAAAGAAAAAGAAAAAGTATCTAAATGTGAAGCACCAGGGCGGCTCCGTCGGGTGACCATCCAGCTCTTGATTTCAAATCAGGTCATGATCCCAGAGTCAGGGGATCAAGCCCCATGTCGAGCTCCACACTCGATGTGGAGCCTGCTTAAGATTCACTCTCTCTGTCTGACTCTCTTTCTTTCTCTGCTCCTCTCCCCTGATCATGCTCTGTCTCTCTCTAAAATAAAAAATGTATTGGGGTATCTGGGTGGCTCAGTTGGTTGTTGCATCCGACTTTAGCTCAGGTCATGATCTCACAGTTCATGAGTTCAAGCCTCATGTTAAGCTCTGTGCTGACAGCTCAGAGCCTGGAGCCTGCTTTGGATTCTGTTTCCCTCTCTTTCTGCCCCTCCCCCACTCTCATGTGCTCGCGCGCTCGTGCTCTCTCTCTCTCTCTCTCTCTCTCTCTCTCTTTCAAAAATAATAAACATTTTTTAAAGTAGTTTATTGTCAAATTAGTTTCCATACAACACCCAGTGCTCTTCCCCACAATAATAAACATTTTTTTAATTAAAATTTTAAATGTATATATATTTGAAAAAGAAAAATTACCTAAATGCTTGCAGCCCAGGTCATGACTTCCCCTTGGTGGGTTTGTGCCCCGCATCAGGCTCTGTGCTGACACTCAGAGCCTAAAGCCTGCTTCAGATTCTATTTCCCTCTCTCTCTCTGCCCCTACCTTGCTCATACTCTGACTCTCTCTCTCTCAAAAGCAAGCAAACATTTAAATAAATGAATGAATGAATGAATGAATAAAATGCTTATTTATTTTCACCAAGTGAAAAATAGTTTGTGTTCTCCATTCATCCTCATGAATCCTATCTCTGGGTTTCAAATAAAACTGGATATGTATGATAAATTCTTAGAAAATTATTTTATTGGGGCACCTGAGTGGCTGAGTCATTTAAGCATCTGACTTTGGCTCAGGTCATGATCTCACAATGTGTCAGTTTAGGCCCACATCAGGCTCTTTGCTGACAGCTCAGCCTGGAGCCTGCTTTGGATTCTGTTTGTGTCTCTCTCTGCCCCTCCTCCCCTTGGCTCTGTCTCTCAAAAGAATAAACGTTTTAAAAAGTTATTAAGAAAATAATAGTAAGAATAGAATGAAGATTGAGGAGCTCCTGGGTGGCTTAGTCAGTAGGGCATCTGACTCTTGATTTTGGCTCTTCTGGCTGGTCATGGTCTCACAGTTCATGGGATCTAGCCCTGCAACAAGCTCCATGCTAATAGCATGAAGCCTGCTTGGGATTCTCTCTCTCTCTCTCTCTCTCTCTCTCTGCCCCTCCACTGCTCACATGTGCACTTCTGCTCATGCTCCCTCTTGCTCTCTCAAAATAAATAAACATTAAAAAAAAGGAATAGGGATTGAAGTCAGAACTCAGTTCAAGGTCCAGCTCTGCCATTTACCAGCTGTGTGGCTTTGGACACACTGTCCTCTTTTTATTTTTTTTTAAATTTTTTTATTACTTGGCCTCTTTAAGCTTTAGTTGCCTCATTTATAAATGGGGATAATACCTCTTACCTTGCAAGGTGGCTGTAAGAATTAAAGTTAATATAGCTGAAACATCTCCCGCAGTACAGGCATTTATGGTAGCTGTTGTTATTAAGCAGCTAAATGGATTAGTTGATTATTACATTGGATACTTAGAATGTAATGCAATGGATTATTTATCTATCATGTAGTCACCAAAAACAGTCTCATTTTTTTAAATTAGGATATATGACTGTGTTAGACCTGGTTCCCCATTTTGTTGTTAACATACATGCTGTACTGTGCCCTTGATACTTACTTCGATTGCTACCTTCTTCCACTAAGAGAAAAGAGTACCAGGCCTCCTATCCAAATGTGTATATGAAAGTGCTAGTCGGGGCGCCTGGGTGGCTCAGTTGGTTAAGCCTTCGGCTCAGGTCCGATCTCACGTTCGTGGGTTCAAGCCCCGCATCAGGCTCTGTGCTGGCAGCTAGCTCAGAGCCTGGAGCCTGCTTCAGATTCTGTGTCTCCTTCTCTCTCTGCCCCCTCCCCCTCTCATGCTCTGACTCTCTCTGTATCAAAAATAAATAAAACATTAAAAAATAAAAAAATTTTTTTAAAATTAAAAAAAAGAAAGTGCTAGTCTACATATCAAAGGGAATACGTTTTTAGAAATTTCCCAGTAATGATGACAGATTATACTAAGCCATTATTATTCCGCCAACCTTCTTACTCTAGCTAACATTTGCTGAGTGGGTTATGAATTGTAGTCCGTGGCCCTAGATTTCCCCCCAACTGGCTAAGTATATAAAGCATCACCCAGACCTCATTAGTTGAAGTCAGAAACCAAGTTTAGATAAAGAGTTCTAAAAGTAAAGCATGACTGATGATCACAGGTAGCCAATAAGATCATTTGTTAAAGTCCTGTTCATTTGCTTATTATGAAACATAAGATGAGTAACTATATTTTATTATCCTGAAGTAAAATAATAACTTTCAGGGTTTAATTTAAAATTTAAAAGATCATTCATGAATCACTTACAAACCATAGCAATAAATCTTATTTTAAGCAGTTATACAGTCATATATCAGCCTGTTAGATAACCTTTAGGACCCCCACTCTAAGGTTTAGTGCGTTAGGGTCAGAGGACAAACTGGTATGTTGAAGTGTCGCTGATCTAGGAATAGCCCCCTGGCTTTAGAAGCCTCTGTCTGATATCTGTGTATGTACCGCCCAACAGGTAACTATCCAGTAACCATTTAGAATCCCACAGTAGCGAGTAGAGTAAGAAGTCTACCCAGGGTGCCGGGCTGGCTCAGGTCCTGATCTCTCCGTTCCTGGAATCTAGCTCCTCAAGGATGGGCTTTGCACTGATAGTACAGAGCCTACTTGGGGTTTCTCTTTTCCCTCTCTCTGTCCCTTCTCCTCCCTCCCTCTCTCTCTCTCTCAAAAATAAACATTAAATTTTTTTAATGCTTTTTATTTATTTTTGAGAGACAGAGAGAGACAGCTGGAGCAGGGGAGGGTCAGAGAGAGAGGGAGATACAGAATCTGAAACAGGCTCCAGGCTCTGAGCTAGCTGTCAGCACAGAGCCCGACGCGGGGCTCGAACCCACGAACCGTGAGATCTGACCTGAGCCGAAGCTGGATGCTTAACTGACTGAGCCACCCAGGGGCCCCAACATTAAATTTTTTAAAATAAATAAACCATACTGTATTTAATATGTAATTATCCTTTATTGTGAGTATCTTCACAGTTATCAGGGAGGTTGGGTATATAATGGGGTTTCCTTCGGTGCTGCTTTTTTTTTTTATTTTACCCTTTGCCTTTATAAGGTTTGGGCCAGTGCTTTTGTTCTGTGTGTTAGCCTAGAGTCAACTACAGTGTTGTATCCCTTACATATTTCCTTCTGTTGCCCTCTGCCCTCCCTCTTTAGGAGCTTGTTGTGGCAAATCCCTGACTTGACCATTCAAGCAGTCCATACCCAGATGAAAATGTCTGGGGTACAAATGGCATCAGCTCTCCAGATGGTCACTGACTTTTCTTATCCTACAGAGATACAACATATAACCGTGTTTCTGTGCTCAGCTCCTATTTCTCTGAGCATGTGGTTTTCTTGAATTTTTTTAGGAGTGCTTTTTAGAGGACTGTCTTTTGACTATATTGTTATAGGCTATAGAGGCATTTACTCCTTTTTTGTGAACCTGTTCTTTTATACATTCCAGAAATTCTTTTTTTTTTTAATGTTTATTTTTGGGAGAGTGTGTGTGCAAGTGGGGAGGGGCAGACAGAGCAGGACAAAGGATCTGAAGTGGGCTCTGTGCTGACAGCAGAGAGCCCTACACGGAGCCCAAACCTCAGACCCACGAATGGTGAGATCGCAACCGGCGTCAAAATCGGACACTTAACTGACTAGACCACCCACGTGTCCCAGTTCCAGAAATTCTTTAGTAATTCTGCTTCATCGTTGATATATTTGTCAGTTTTTCCCATACTGTTAGACAATTTTTAAAAATATATATAGTACCTTGTCTTTTTAGTGGGATTTGGAGAAGAAAGAGTAAATTGACTCATTTTATCTCCCAACAGTGTTTAGTAAATCTTCTTTGAATGAGAGAAATTAGTGGATGGCTAGTGTAATTGAATTGGTCTAAATATTTACAAATGTTTATAAGAGATTTAGTCCATATTGGCTTATTATCTTTTCAGTTTTTATTAGTAATGGAAAGTTATGATCTGGTTGTTTTATCTAAGGTCATAT
Source organism: Suricata suricatta (assembly GCF_006229205.1). Lineage (NCBI taxonomy): Eukaryota > Metazoa > Chordata > Mammalia > Carnivora > Herpestidae > Suricata > Suricata suricatta. The sequence goes on from NC_043707.1 coordinate 15,847,063, forward strand.
ATTATATGTAAGCCACAAAAGGTTAAAATTCTGTAGTCCCTGTATGGGAGGAACATAGGTGTGATCAGTTAGAATGCAGGAGGCATTATAGGTAAGTGGCTAGCAGCACACACTCTAGAGTCTGGGTTCACGTTCTGTTTATGCCACTTACTAGCAGTGTCATCTTGGCCAACACACTTCAGAGGTCTGTTTGAAGATTAAAGTATTCATGTACATAAAACATTTAAAGTGCTTGGCACATAGTAATGTAAGCATCAACTAAAATTAATGAGAGTAACTTTTTTTTTAAGTTTATTTGTTTTCAGAGAAAGAGTGCAAGCGGGGAAGGGGCAGAGGGAGAGAAATAGAGGGAATCCCAGCAGGGCTTGATCCCACGAACTGTGAGATGATGACTTGACCTGAAATCAAAAGTTGGATATTTAATCCACTGAGCTACCCAGGCGCCCTGACGGGACTAACTTTTAGAGAGTCTTAACTATAATCGTTTCAGTAGCCATAGGCAGCTATCTTAAAATTGATTATAAATGCTACGTAGTCTTAAGTTGTAGATGTAAATGTTACCATACTCCAATATACATTCTAGCCCATGGACAAATGGCCAAAATTTCTACCTTATATAATGAATAGTACCACTGCGATAATGAAGTGGGATGAGTACTCTGCTTGAACCACGCTTATGTTTTACATATTCAAAAAATTAAGAATGATGGGAAGAAAACAAATCATAATATTGAATACAAATTGAAACCAATGAGCCTAACTATATTAAATTAATAATGTACCCACCAAAAAACAAGTAACCTTTGAGCATAGAATTCTGACTGTGCTCCCTTAATGGGATATAGCCCAAGGACAAAAAGAACAAAGAAATACTGAATTTCATATTCAGTATTAATTTAATATGAAGAAGCATATTAAAAGAAGGAAATGATTTGCCTAGCATCACTTAATTAAGTGGTAGAGATGGATTCAAAAGTCTGTGCTCGGTTCATCACACCACACTGCTTTTTTTGTGTTTTTGTGTTTTTGAATAGTTTCCTGTTCAGAGAGGTTCCTGTGCTCCCAGCCTGCTTTCATGAGTACCTACCCCCTTTTCTTTTATCGACTTCATCTGTACTTTTTGGTCAGAACAAAGAGTTCCCTAGCCTCTTGAATCTCCTTTCCTTCAAGAATTTCATTCCATGAGGGGTGCCTGGGTGGCTCAGTCGAGCGTCCCAAATCTTGATTTCAGCTCAAGTCGTGATCTCACAGTTCCTGAGTTTGAGCCCCACTGTCAGTGCAGAGCCTGCTTGGGATTCTTTCTCTCTCTCCCTCTATGCCTCTCCCCTATCCACACTGTCTATCTCTCTCTTTCAAAATAAGTAAATAAATAAACTAAAAAAAAAAAAATTCATTCCATGCACTCGTGTCTACCTTTTTGAGGTCTGCCTACCTAAATTAAAGAGTATGTGATATTCCCATTCTTTTGTTTATGAATTCTAAGATGACATGATAGATTTTCCTTTTGATTCTCATTTCTCTTCACCAATAACTAGTTTCCTGAATTATAGTAGTGCCAAAGTCATGATTATTTACAGATACTGTCTTTATTGATAACCAAGCCTGGAAGTTGTATATGAGAGTGCTGCACTCCTAGAGACATTAATCTATTTGTAACTTAAGATACCGCATGGTGACTTGGCTGTGAAACACACAGTGGGAGGGTGGTAAAGAATGCCATTGTTGGACCCGCATTGTTTACATGAGAGATAGTAGAACAAGAATTACTTTATAAATTGCAGTTTTGAAATGATCCATTCATTAAAGAAGGCCAGTAAAAATAGCAATGAAACAAAGACATCATAACTGGCTGTTAAATGAACTCTCTGTCCTTTGAAAAGGGCATGATGAAGGGGGAAAATATGTAGATATCTTGAGAATACAAGCTGCTATTTGAGACTTTGCTGAGTAGAAATGAGGAGAGGAATCAAACTGTGCAAAGATTTAGTTGAATCCTCCTTAAAGTACTTTGTATAGTAAATCTCCAGACTTACTTTTTAAATTACAGCATTTGAAGAACTTCTTGAATTAGCAAAATCAAAATGGAATTTTATTTTTTATTATTTTTTGAAATATGCATTTTTTGTGAAAGAGTGAGCTTGAGAAGCAAGGGGCGCAGAGAAGGGGACAGAGGATCCAAAGCAGGCTCCATGCTGATGGCAGAGAGCCTGACATGGGGCTCAAGCTCATAGACCACGAGATCATGACCTGAGCTGAAGTCGGACACTCAACCAACTGAGCTACCCAGATGGCCCTGGAATTCTTTTTTTTAAATCGCTCCTAAGCTATTTTTAGCATGTGACTTTAAAAATGTCATACCAGAGAAATTGTCCAGAAGATCAAGGACCAGAATTTTAAAGGTTGGCAGTCAGATTAATTTGAAAAAATGCTTTTAACCAGAATTAAGAATGTAAAATAGTATTAGAGTCTTTTATTAGATTAACTGAATTTCTTAACACCGGAAGAAAATTATTATAGTATTTCCTATCCAAAATAGCTATTTGTGAGGAAATGTGGCACTTTATGAATGTCAACATTTATGAGACTTCTCCTTTGATGTTTCTAAGGTTTTATTTCTCTGGACAAACATTTGAGAAAAATCAAACTGTTCACAAAAATATTCCTAAGTAGTAAACTGGAGCACAGCTGTTGAATCAGACTTGATTCGTATTCCACCGTCAGCTTTTTCTAGTTGGCACCTAGTCATTAAACCTGTTACTCAGTTTACTCATTGAGTTGTCTTGACAATTAAATGAGCATACGTAAAGCACTTAACACCGTGATGGGCACTAAGTGAGCAGAACTATTATTTATCTTATCACCTCCAGAATTATGAGTGATGGGGAGAGGAAATTTATTATAAGTGCCATTCATTTTAATGTCAAGGTTTTGAAGTAGAATGGAAGTTAAAACTACATTTTTCTGGACCCCAACACTTGAGATTCTGTTTGAGAAGTGAGAAGGAGAGTTGCCAAATACCTAATCTGCAGGGGCGAGAAGGTTGAATTTCTAATTTGTTTCCTGCCCCCCCAGCCCTTTCCTTCAATCCCTCTGCCTCAGTATGAAAATTTCTGTATTTGGAGATTCTTGCCAGACTCAAACAACAGACAACTATCTCCATGAGTTTTATTATAGCTAGCTGACTATAACCCTTTGGAAAAACATCTGGATGCAGTTTCCGTCTTTAAGGTCTATAATTTTTTAGATCATTAAATACCTATAGTTCTAAATTACTGTTTTCAGTTCTTTCCCTGTGTTGTGCCCATCCATTTTAAGAACTGTATGTCTTTTATCCAGAAAGTATAAAGTATGTAGTTGACATCAATTTAAAAAACCCATCAGTTAAACTACTAGAGTTTTCCTTAGTTTCAAGTTCACAGAATATAATTGTTATACCAAACATATCCATGCATGTATATATATATACCCATACATACAAATGTAATTTTCTTTTATGTGACTACTCAGTTGTACAAAGTAATAGGAGTTATGATATTTGTTTGATTATAATCATTTCAGCAATATCATGGATAGGCTGCTGGACCCTGGAATTAGAAAGGATTGTAACATCAGAAGCATATTAATTAATACTCTCTGAATATCTGAAGGGTGTTTTAAACTTAGTTCTGAAATAGCCATTTCTTGGGGCACCTGGGTGGCTCAGGTCCACGGTCTCACAGTTTGTGGGTTTGAGCCCCGTGTTGGGCTCTGTGCTGATAGCTTAGAGCCAGGAGCCTGCTTCAGATTCTGTGTCTCCCTTTCTCTCTGCCCCTCCCCTGCTCACTCTCTGTCTCAAAAATAAATAAACATTAAAAAAATAAAATAGCCATTTCTTTTCTTAATCTACCGTTTACTATATTTAACCTCTTTCTTTTAGGAATTATTATATATAATCTACTGAGTCATATTTCCTTTAATTTTCTTTCTTTTTTAAAAATTTGTTTTCCCTGTTTTTTATTTATTTTTGAGAGACAGAGAAAGCCCGCATGAGCAGGGGAGGATCAGAGATGAGAGGGAGACACAGAATCTGAAGACAGGCTCCAGACTCTGAGCTAGCTGTCAGCACAGAGCCCGACGTGGGGCTCGAACCTGTGAGATCATGACCTGAGCCGAAGTCGGTTGCTTAACCGACTGAGCCACCCAGGCGCCCCTAATTTTCTCTTTCTAAAACTTTATTTTCCTAAAGGTGATGTGAATTATGTATTTCATGTTCTTTTTTTTCTTGTGTTTCATGTTCTACATTTATACTCCATCTAGCATTCCCTCACTGCTGTATATGTGAATGAGTGCATATAATCAGAGCATTGTTTCCTTTACCATTTCTGCAGTGTTCATATTTTTAGGTCCTAAAAAGCAGATTGTTTAATGTACATTCCTAGCATTTTAAATTCTAAAGTACATTTCAAGTTCAAAAGTACTCTCTCTCTAAGCTGTTAGATAGATAAATGATTCATAACATGAAACAAGATTGCCTGTTGTTCTTTCTTGAGTTGACATTTATAGTCTTCTGGCTTAGAAAAGTTTAACATACTCTAATGTCATATACATCATCATAGATCTTATTATGATAAGAGAAAATTCTCTTTTATTCATTCTCCTTTCCATGTTAAAGCTCCTTTCATTGTATCACTAAAATGTGGTTTGGCAATCAGTTGACTTGGAACTTTAGACAGTTAAGTTTTCTGGACAGAAAACGTTATTACATTCTTAACCGCTTTTAAGCAGCTATTTGGGCCTCTTGTAGAAATTTCTTTTTTATTTTTTTAAGTCTGTTTATTTATTTTGAGAGAGAGCATGCAAGCAGGGGAGGGACAGAGAGAGAGAGAGAGAAAGAGAAAATCCCTAGCGGGCTCTGCACTCAGAGATCATGAACTGAGGCAAGACCAAAAGTCAGATGCTTAGCTGACTGGGCCACCCAGACACCCCTCTTGTAGAAATTTCTTAAAAAAGAAAAATTTCTAAATTATCAGATTGTTGAACAACTTCACACAAAAATTGATAGTCTAAAAACACTTTTCTTGGATTCCTCTCCCCATAAACCTGTTTCTTCACCCCACCCCCAGATTCTGAAAAAATTTTAGCAAAATTGCTTATGAAGTCCATTTGTGAGTCAGGAGTAATCTAAGCAAAGGGCTTCACCATGTTATTTCCTACTCTGGATAGAATCTATACTGTGTATTCTACCTTCACCTTGATTCAGAACTGATAAGAATGCACTGAGCCTTAGTACTCTCTGGAGTCTTATTTTCCAGACTTGCCTGTAAAAATGTGTTCACTGGGATTCAGAACCTGTAATGCATTGTTGCAGGAAAGGATTCAAATACAAAGTATTTGAAAAATCAAAGCTGTATTTTACAGTTAAGCACAAAGCTTAACCTCATTTGGTAAATGAGGCAGGTCACTATCTTTCTATTTGAAAACCTGTTTAGAGTGCCTGAACAGTAAGTGCTTCATGCAAATAGGCAAATTATGCATCAGTGTTTTTCTCTTTACAATTAATATTTCCAGTAGCTTGGGGCTTTTTTTTAAGTATTCTTTTGAGCTGACAGATGATCACCGAAGTGATTCTGACTTAAAGTTAGTTGAGCCCACCCTTTGAAAAGCATTTATCTTGGGGTGCCTAAGTGGTCAGTTAAGTGTCCAGCTCTTGGTTTTGGCTCAGGTCATGACCTCACGGTTTGTGAGTTCGAGCCCTGCATTGGGCTCTGCACTGACAGCATGGAGCCTGCCTGGGACACTCTCTCTCCCTCTCTCTCTGCCCCTCCTCTGCTCTCTCAAAATAAATACTTAAAAAATGAAAAAAAAAGCATTTATTTTTTACCTACTCAAAGGCAAGATGCCATAAACAAAACCCAAGTTTAGAGCTACAGGTAATTAAACAGTTACTTGAAATTCAGTAAGAAGAGCGCTACAGTAGTAGTAAGTGCACACGTAGGGGCAGTTGGAATGCCTTTAATTCAGACTTAGATGGTTAGGACCACAGGGAGGAATGACCTCTAAGCTGAAATCTAAAGAAAAAATATGGGGGCAACTGGTTGGCTCAGTTGGTTATACGTACAACTTCAGCTCAGGTAATGAACTCACAATTCATGAGTTCGATCTCCGCGTTGGGCTCTGCTCTGACAGCTCAAAGCCTGGAGCCTGCTTCTGATTTTATGGCTCCCTCTCTGTTCCTCCCCTCACTTGTGCTCTCTCTCTCAAAAGTAAGTAAACAGTAAAAAAAATTTTTTTAATAAATAAAAAATTCAAGAACAAATAGGAATTGGCCTAAGAGGGGAAGGTTGTAAAAATAGGTCCAGGTAGAAGGATAAGCAAATTTAAAGCCTCAGATATTAAAAAAAGAAAAAGAAATAAAGAGAGAAAGAAGGAAAGAAAGAACAGAGAGAAAGAAAGAAAGAAAGAAAAAGAAACAAAGTTAGTTACTAAGTTACATAGTTATATGTAGGTTCAGAATCTGAAACCTTCCTGTGCCTGATAACAGTAGTTTGAGGGGAAGAGTGCCATTAGATGCCTCTGGCTGGAGAAACAAACTGACTAGATCATGAAGAGTTTATTTTTCCATCTCCCCCCACACATATACCCAGCCCCGTTTTTTAACAAAATTATCGGTATATAATTCAGATGCCATACAGTTTATCCCTAAAATGTAAAATTCACTTGCTTTTAGTGTATTCCCAGTGTTGTTCAACAACCATAACCATGGTCAATTTTAGAACATTTTCATCAATGCAGAAAGTAACCGTGTACCCCTTAGCTATCAGCCCTGAACTGCACTAAGGAACTACTAATCTACTTTCTCTGTGTTTTACCTGTTCTGCAGGTTTCATATCAATGGAATCGTATAATATATAGTCTTTTGTGACTGGCTGCTTTCACTTAGCTTAATGTTTTCAAGGTTCGTTCTATAGCAACATATCAGTATGTCATTTCTTTTTATTGATAAATAATAATCCACTGTATGGATAAACTTCATTTTGTTCCTCAATTAATGGATATTTGGGTTGTTTCTACCTTTTGTAACTTATGAATAATACTGTGAACATTCATATACACATTTTTGTGTGGACATACGTTTTCATTTCTCTTGCATTTCTAGGAGTAAAATTGCTGAATCAGATCTTTAACTTTTTGTGGAATTGTCAGGCTGTCTTCTAAAGTGGTTGTACCAGTTTACATTCCCACTAGCAGTGTATGAGGATTCCAATTTCTCTACTTCCCCACCAGCACTTGTTATATCTATTTTTCATAATAGCCGTCCTCATGGATGTGAAGTCATTTCTCATGGTGGCTTTGGTTTGCATTTCCCTGATGACTAGTAATGTTGAGCATCTTTCCTGTGCTTTTGGCCATTTTGATATCTTCGGAGAAATGTCTGGCTGATCCTCTGCCCATTTTTAAATTGAATTATTTGTCTTTCTATTATTAAGTTGTAAGAGAAGTAATTTCAGACGTGATTTGCAAATACTTTCACCCATCTAGTCTTTTCACTTTCTTTATGGTATCATTTGATGTACAAAGTTTTAAAAATCTGACATCCAGTTTATTGTTTCCTTTTTTGCTTGTGCTTTTGGTATTGTATCTAGGAAATGATTGCCCAATCCAATGGGACAAAGATTTTTTTCAGAAATTTTCTTCTAGGAGTTTTAGCTCTTTGTTTAGATCTCTTGCCTATTTTGAGTTAATTTTTGTATATGGTATGAAGTAAAGGTCCAAATTCATTCTTCTACATGTGAATATCCAATTGTCCCACCACCACGTGGTTTGTTCTTTTTTTTAAATGTTTTTTTATTTATTTTGAGAGACAGAGAGAGACAGCGCCAGCAGGGGAGGGTCAGAGACAGAGCGAGTTACAGAATCTGAAGACAGTCTCCAGGCTCTGAGCTAGCTGTCATCACAGAGCCCAACGCGGGCTCGAACCCAGGAACAGTGAGATCATGAACTGAGCTGAAGTTGACTGAGCCACCCAGGCACCACCACCACTTGTTGAAAAGATAATTCTTTCCCCATTAAATAGTCTTGACACTCTTGTTGAAAATAAATTGACCATAAATGTGAGGGTTTATTTTTGGACTCTCAGTTCTGCTCCATTGATCTACATGTCTGTGGTAGGGAAAGCATTCTATACTTTTGTGATTAGGTCTCAGTCTTGTGAACCTGTGCCCCTGGGCTGTGACCTTCACAAGTCTTTCTCAGCAACCTCCCCACCGTCACCCTTGGTTGAGACATGAAGGCTAAAGAAGGCTAGAATTGGCTATTTCTTATCCTCCAGCTCTACTAGGCTCTGGTAAAACCCCCGTCAGTTAGGCTCTCGTGAAATAGTTTCTTTTGAGACCAAGCCTCATTGAGAACAGGATGCTCTTGGCTTACTTCAAAATAGCTATTTTCCCACTTTTCCTGCCAGAAGCCTAAGGAAATTTTTATCCGACCTCACTGAGAGCCTGCTGGGGTAGGTAAAATTCACAAAAGTGTGGGAGATCCCCTAAGACCACTCTTCCTGTCCTTGGAATTTTTAACTCTCAAACTTGACCACACTGAGCCTCCAAGAACTCATTCGTTTACAGGTTAGGTTTTCCTACCCTGGTACTAGTTCCCATGGAGGCTTTTCGGTTTCTGCTCCAATAAGTTGTGATTCTCTGTATTTGCCCATTTGTCCCTCCAACTTTGGAGGCAGTGGTTTGCCCTGTGTCCTCAGCTCTTTGATGGATCTAGGAAGAGTTGCTGATATTCAGTTCAGCATTTTTCTTGTTTTGTGGGCAATAACTACTTCTTAGCTCCTTACATTGCTGGACCAGAAACCAGAAGTTCCCACTTATTTTGTTAGATTTATGCTTGGGTATTTTATTCTTTTTGCTGTGATTGCAAATATATTATCATCTTAGTTTTCAAGCTGTTCGTCACTAGTGTGAAGAAATATGCTTAATTTTAAAATTAAGTAGTGTTGGGGCGACTGGGTGGCTCAGTTGGTTAAGCGTCTGACTTTGGCTCAGGTCATAATCTCACAGTTCGTGGGTTTGAGCCCCGCATCAGGCTCTGTGCTGACAGCTAACTCAGAGTCTGAAGACTGCCTTCGGATTCTGTGTCTCCCTCTTTCTCTGACCCTCCCCTGCTCATGCTGTCTCTCTCTCTCTCTCTAAAATAAATAAAAACAGTAAAAATAAATAAATATATAAATAAAATTAAGTAGTGTTTAAAAATCTAGTAGTGTTTTAGTGGGTGTATTTTTCCTGCCTAATTGCCTTGGTAGAACTTTTGGAACAATGTTGAATATGAGTGAATAAAGCAGACATTTTTCTCTTATTTCTGATCTTAGCGGGGGAAAGCATTGTCATTTTTCTCTATTAAGTATGATAACTGGAATTTTTGTATACCGTTTATCTAGTTGAGGAAGGTCAGTTCCATTCCTGGTCGCAATGGTAACATTTTTGCCAAACTATAGTATAATGTCATAACTAGGGTGTTGACATTGACTGTAGATCTTAGATTTCCCTGTTTTTATTGTTCTCACTTGTGTTTATGTATTATTAATAACTTCTATGCATTTTTGTCACCTGTGTATTTTTGTTTGTTCACTGCCACAGATTCACGCATCCAAGTTGTGCGTGTCAATTGTTCATTTCTTTTTATTGCTGAGTAATATTCTGTGGTATAAATATACCAGAATATTTTTAACCATTCACCTGCTGAAATATATCTGGGCTGATTCCAGTTTTTGGCTGTTCCAAATAAACTGCTATGAACATTCATATGCAGGTTTTTGTATAAACCTAAGTTTTCATTTCTCTGGGATAAATACTCAAGGTGTAATTGCTGGGTCATATTGCATGTTAAGTTTTTAAGAAACAGCCAAAATGGGGGCACCTGGGTAGCTCCATCTGTTAAGCATCTGACTGTTGATTTTGGCTCAGATCATGATCTCATAGTTTGTGGGTTCAGGCCCCACGTTGGACTCCTCACTGACAGTGCAGAGCCTGCTTAGGATTCCCTCTGTCCTTCTCTCTCTCTGCACCTCCCCAACTTTTTTTTTTTAAATTTTTGAGAGACAGAGACAGCACAAGCAGGGGAGGGTCAGAGAGAGAGAGGAAGGTACAGAATCTGAAACAGGCTCCAGGCTCTGAGCTAGCTGTCAGCACAAAACCCGACATGGGGCTCAAACCCAGGAACCGTAAGATCATGACCTGAGCGAAGCTGGACACTTAACTGACTGAGCCACCCAGGCGCCCCCTGCACCCTCCCAACTCTTGTGTGCTCTCTCTCTTTCTCTTTCAAAATAAATAAATAAACTTTAAGAAAAGAACCTCCCAAAATATTTTTTAACCAGAGTTTGGACGTGATTGTCAAACCAGAGAGTACATTTAATAAGCAGGTAAATGCATAAATAAGAACCTCACAAATCAGACATGGACTGAGGCTATAGGGTAGTTATCAGTGTATGATTGATTGTAGAAGCTATGGATGGGAGTGATACTTTCTTACAAGAGCACAAGGAATAGAGAACAGAATCTTGGACAGAACCCTGAAGATCACTGACATTTTCAGGAGACTAAGAAAGAGCTGGACTTGAGAGGAAAGCCAAATGTAAAACTTCATATTGTAGAAACCATGGGGAGAAGAAGAAAGATGTGGTCAATGGTGTTACCAAAGAACAAGTAATACGAAATTGAAAAATACCCTGATTTTAAAGAGTTTGTTAATAACCCGGGTGAGAGAAGTTTTAGTGAAGTGATATGATAGGATCCTTTTTCACAGTGGCTTGAAAGATGACTAGTAGGTGAAATAAGATAGCAATGGAGGTAGAAAATTGTGAAAGGGAGAGGAAGGTTAGTTTACTAGAGAAGAATGTGGATCCTGGGTTGGTCATTTTTAGAGTTGGGCTTATATTCATGATAATAAGGAGTTAGTGGAGAGGAAGGGGTTAATGCACCAGAGAGAAGGAATTTTTGATTGAGCAAGGTTCCTGATGATACCCAATAGAGTGGTAGATAGAGCATAGCAGAAGGACAGACTTCAGGAATCAAGATACAGTTTCGTTTGTGAAGAGAGGAAAAGCAAAGGATGAAGCAGATAAAGTTTGTTTATAGATATGGTGGTAGAAATTTGAAGGAGTTTACTTCTGATGGCTTATATTTTCTCTCTGAGATAACAGAGGGGGTCGTTTGTTAGGAGTGAAAGGGGATGATAAGGTAGGAGGTTTGAGGGGAGTGGAATGGGGTAGCTGCTTATAGAGAATGGTAGAGAGACAGCTGGCTAGGAAAACAAAGATTTCTAGGTCATAATGAGGGCCTCTTTGGACCTGTAGGACATAAGTTTTCTTTTAACAATTCCAGTCTTATGGTTATATATTTTTTCCAGCAGAGTTCAGCAGCCTGGGTGGACATGTGGGAAGAGGGAACCGTTGCATAGGTCTGGGGTTCAGATTTGTCCAGATGACTTAGGAGAAGGAGCCATCAAATGAACGAATCTGAGTGGTCTGATATATAGACTTTGAAGTTGAACAGGTCTGTTTTCATCCTATTTTGAGCCCTTAGGGACTTGGGGAGATAATTATCTCTAAGCTTCAGCCCTCTGATAATAGTCATACATAGCCACATCAGTTGCCTAATCATAATCATACCTAGTTCTTTCAGTGATGAGGATTAAATGAGACAAGTAAAGTCCCTTAACACATAGTTTGTGCATAATAAATGTTAATAAATAGCAGCTTTTATTATTATTTGTGGCCCAGTCCTTTCACAGATTAGCTGAGTGACCTTTAGGCAAGTTTCTTTTCTTTTAACTGTAAAGAACAAATTGTAATACTTATTGGGAGTATCAGTTGGGTATCCTTTGGAGGTGAAAAAAAAAAATGCTAAGCACTCTGCCTGGCACATCCTTTTTACTGCTTATATGAGTTGAAGCAGAATCTGTAGGGGATTTTTAGAAAATTAAATTGGAAAGTTAGGTGGAAATTTTGACCTATGCCTTATAATCAGTAGATAGCTTTAAAACTTCATAAGAGCAGAGGGATAACATAAAAGTGGTATTTGGGGAATATTAATTTATATCAGTAGTACAAAGGATTTATGGGCTTAGCTAGATACCGCCTCTTCAGAGATGCCTGCCCCAACCACCCTGAGAATCTAGGATAGCACTGCCCCAGCCCCTTCCCCTGTATCTTTTTCCTCATGACATTTGCGACCCTCTTCAATTACCTCATTAATTTACTATTTTCCCTGTCTCCTACTACTAAAATATATGCTCCGTGCAAAAAAGGATGTCTCTGTCTTACTGCTGTATTCTAATGCCCAGAACAGTGGCTTAGCACATAGAAGACATTCATTAAGTAAATACACATTAAGCAAATGAATAAAATATAAGGAGGGACTGGAAAGAGAGAAACTCCTGAAAAAATTATAACATTATTTTGATATTAGAATATGAAGATCTGGACAGAGGTGATAGCAAAGGAAGGAAAGAACAAATAAGAAAAAACAGATATGACTTATCTTACGTAGTAGAAGGGACAAAAGGAGGCAAGCAGCCAGATTCCAAGATTTCCAGACTGGGTGATTGAAGCAGTATCATTGAAAGTTTTTTATCTCCTTTTATAACTTCCAATACTCAGAACAGTGCCTGGCATATAGTGATGAGCAATAAATCAGATATTTACTGATTTATTCGTTTATTCCTTCAAAAATGAGTAAGAGAAAATAGGGGAAATCAGAAGGCTACATCTTAGATGGCTCAGTAAGTTATGCTGCCGATTCTGGATTTCAACTCAGGTCATGATCTCAGGTTTGTGGGTTCAAGCCCCACGTTGGGCTCTGTGCTGATGGTGCGGAGCCTGCTTAGGACTCTCTTTCCCTTTCCCTCTGCCTCTCCCCTGCTTGTATGTGTTTGTTCTCTCTCTCTCCCTCTCAAAATAAATAAAAATACAAAGCTTTAAAAATTATTTTAGGGGTGCCTGGGTGGCTCCAATCAGTTAAGCGTCCGACTTCGGCTTATCTTACAGTTTGTGGGTTTGAGCCCCGCGTCGGGCTCTGCTGACAGCTCAGAGCCTAGAGCCTGCTTCAGAGCCTGTGTCTCCCTCTCTCTCTGCCCTTCTCTGACTTACTCTCTGTCTCCTTTTCTCTTAAAAATAAACATTTTAAAAATATATTTTTAATGTTTTTAAGATGTGGCTATGTCAATTATATTTCAATAAAACTGAGAAAATATTTTAAGATAAACAGGAAGAGATGGTACAAAGAAGTTTGGGGATGATTCAGTGAGCTTCAGAGGAAGGCAAATGAGGTTACTTCCATTTGCATGACCTTGATTTTTTCCTATAAGTGGGATCAAAGGTTATCTAGTCAGGGCAGGCATTAGAGAATTTGAGGAGTGTGGAAAGATGCAGAGTGGATAAAGGGTAAAGTACAAAAGCAGTACTGAGCAATGTCTGCTGCTGGTGAGTTAGGTGGCCTGACTGGCGGATCCAGTCAGCAGTTACCTGACCCTTCTCAAATTGAGAAATCATCCTGAAAATGTGTTTCTTCTCTTTATTTCTCATGACACCATCATCTGCAAATTTACACCTTTTTTGATGCTTTTAGCCTGTCTCACTTCATGGAATAATGAATTCCTATATTTACTGTATAAGGTATAAAGTATCTAAAATTTACCTGACTTACAACTTAAAAGTTTTGAGAACAACAACTAACTTATTAAGCACATCTGTGTGCCGGGCAGTGTTCTAAACTTCTTATAAGAATAAACTCATTTAATAACTTCCCCAAATCCTGTGAGGTGTAGGAAGAAAGTGAGTCACAAAGATCAGTAACTTGCGTGAGGTTACAGAGGTAGCGAGTGGCACAGCCCCGGGCAGACTTGTTCTGTCCCTTACTGTGCTCCTAACCACTGGCCTCTACTACTTTTCACCGCCCTTGTGTTAAGGATGACTTTTCAAACAGCTTGGCAAGTTGTTTTTCATGGTCTTATGAGGTTATGTTTAATAGTAATACTTAGTTATAACTAATTGAAAGGCAATAATCAGCTCTTCTCTGTAATTTCTTGTGTACAATCAAGATTCTAACATGTTTCATAGTTAATTCATAGTGTTAAGTTTGAGTATTTTGGAAAAATGAACCTGTTTTCTGGAGTCACCTTACCAGAGTAGAAAGGCATAAGGAGGGCAGTCCTTATAAATAAGAGGTGTTGAGTTCTCTAATGTTGGCTGTGGGCCTTGGTGCCCAGTAAAAATATTTGGAAACTGATAAAAATGATTAGTCACTAGATCCTGAAAATGTCTGTCTGCCTTTTGCATTTCTTAAAAAATTTTCCTATGTTAAGAGGGTCACAGTAAATATAAAGATTTTAATTAGTGCTTAAAACATTTTTTGTAACAGGTATAGTTCAAGTACTCAGTACTATTATAGGCTGTTATAGAAGTGCAGGTCCAAGCACTCAAAGGATCATTCATGGAATAAAATTGTAAGTGTTCTTGGGTGAACCCGGGTCTTAGTAGTAACGTGTTATGATTTATTTAATTCCTCTGGGGGCCTTGTGAAGACAGATTGAGTTAAGTTGAAACAGCTGTATCATCACCACCAAAGGCTGCTGAGGGATGTGGGAATAGAATACACAGGAGAGCTAAAAGGACACTTTAACCCCTCTTGATGACTTTATTGCTCTATTTTTAAAGAACTCTGGCTAACATAAATCTTAAGACATATTTTCTTGTGGTAGTTATGTTCTATAAAAGTCACTGTGAATGCTGGGTCAGAAAATCCTGGGTCATTATCCCTGGAGGAAATACAGGGTGAGGTTCCTAGGAGCCTCTGGTCACATTTTGTCATTACCTTGTTTTATGTGTGTTTCTATTTGAACACACCTTATTTACTCTATATTGTTGATTCGATGTTAATGAATTCTTGTCTTAGGAACCCTAGGCAGCATGTCAACCATATACTTGGGTCATTTTAAACAGCGAAATCACCAAGAGAAAGCACAAGAATATAAAAATGTGGCATTAAGAGGGCACAGAAAGGATACTTTTTTACTATATGAGAGCTGAAATAAGGCAGAAAATTACCAAGTTTGACTTCAGATGGAAATGTGTGTTGGGTGACTCAAAATTTTTGCTGTTCTGCATATGCGTTATCTCCACGAATGACCACAGAAGTGCCACGACTGTTTAGGGGTTACAAGTAAACTTTAATGAGTGGGCACATCTGAAGTATGGAATCTGCAAATAATGAAGATTGAGTGTTTATGAATGCATTCTAAATTTCAAAACAAAAAGTGAAGATGTAGGACTTTCTTGCCTGCCTGTCTCTACCATTTCCACCCCCACTTCATCCTTCCCAAAGTAACCACTCAGTTTCGTATGCATTTACATATATGTGCACCTACAGAATTAAATATGTATTTTTTTAATAAATGGTGTCATGTTACATACTATTCTATAGTTAGCTTTTTTTTGCCCCTCAGGATGTCTTGGACTTCTTTCTTCATCAATATGCACAGAACTTTCTCATTCTTCAATATTCTATGATGTGTACGCACCATAATTTATTTAACCATTCCTCCATTCATTAGTATTTTGTTTTTTCACTATTATAAAAAATGTGCAGTGAATGTCTTTGTACCTATTTCTTTCGCCATACATACAAGGTTTTCTCTGGATTACATATATTAAAATGAAATTGCTGAGCAGAAGGGTATATACCCTTTAAGTTTTGTTGTGTTCATTGGATCCTCTGGAAAGCTGACAGAGATGGGAGTTAGAACCGCAAGCAGTACTCAAGGGTTAGCTCTTGTCAAGAACAGGGGGGCGGAAGCTAAAGGACAGAAGCAGTCAGGTCCCAACACAGATCCAAGTCTCCACCAGCTCACTGGGGACCTCGAGTAAGACTGCCTCTTAGGGGAGTAATATCCTGATGGGAAGAACTGGTGAGGCCCTTGAACTCCCTCGTGCGCAGCTATTAGCGAGACACTGCCTGGGAAGAAAGTGGCCTGATGTTGAAAACTGAGGTCAATTAAAAGCACTAACAGCTGGAGGCTGACTGCACCCTTTGGAGCTAAACTGCAAGGTGTCTTCAAGGGAGATCCGAGTCGATTACCAGCGTGGCCTCCACTGCAGTATGGTGCCGCACAGCTGGTGGGGAGTACAGCGGCTAGAGCCAAACTCCCTGGCTTCAGCATCTTTGAGTAAAGTGTTACTCAACATGTGTGTGTCTCGGCTTCTCCGTTTATGATCCAGAGAAATAATAGTACCCACCTCACAGTCACTGTAAAGATAAAACGAGCTAGCATATCTCAAGCACTTAGAATAATACTTGGGATGTATTTGTGTTCTATAAGCGTTAATTGATATTGCCACTATTATTATTATTATTCCAAAATGCTTTCCCTAGAGGCTGTGCCAGTTTTTTCCCACCATCCCAACAATGTGTGAAATTGCTTTCATTTCTCCCTTCCTTTTCTGGTACTGGATAGTATAAATCTTTCTAATTGTTGCCAATTCGATGACCAAAATATGGCATTTTGTCTTAATTTGCATTTCTATATTAAGAGATTGAAAATCTTTTCATATTATTGGTCACTTATATTCCATTTTCTGTTTGTATACATGATGTTTTTAATTTCTCATTGACTTCAAGTACCTATTCAAATATTCCAGATATTAAACTGTTACATAGTTGTAAATATTTTCACATCATTTTTCAAATTAATTTTCCAATATTGTTTATTATCTCTTTTGTCATAAAGGAAAAAGTTAAAAATTTTGTGTATCAATTTTTTTTTCTTTACAGGTTTAGAGTTTGGGGGTCTTACTTTCAAAGGACTTTCCTACTCTAAATGTAGTTTTTGTTTTTTACATTTTGCTTTGCAAAGCATCTTGAATTTCTTTTTACCCATAATTTAAAATAATTAGCTTTATTTTTTCCTAACTATAGCCAGTTGCTCCAGTACTATTCACTGACTAGCACTTTTTTTTCCCTGATGCTTTGAAATGGCACCTTGACCATATTCTAAATTCTTACACAGGAATTCTTATATGGGAAGATATGGATATTTTTAAAGGTTTTAGCATATGTTGCCAAATTCCCATGAGGAATACATTTAGAATTTTGTCTTTGCTTTACTGCACCCCCTCAACCTACTTTTTGATTTAGTTTTTGTAGTTTTAGTTTTTGCCAAGTTAGTAGTCAAAAATAAAAATACTATTTTGATCTGCATTTCTTTGATTACTAGAAAGAGTGAACGTTAAAATATTTATACTTCCAGTGTTCTATATGCCATCTTCTATGAATTGTTTATTCACCTTCTTTGTCCATTTTTCAATTTTGGTATTTGGTTTCATGTTGATTTGTAAGGCTCATTGTATAGAATATTATCCTTTCATGTGTAATGTACAAAGGCTATTGTTTACCTTTAAAATAAATCATGGTCTTTTTATTAATAGAGTCTGATTTTGCATATATAGATAGAAAGGTCTTCTCTATTTCTAAGACCATATAGTCAACTCACATATTTTCCTTTTTTTTTTTTTTTTTTTACTTCTGCACTTGATCTTAGCCAAAAGGCCGAGAAGCGATTTTACTTCTGTGATTTTAATTTTTATATTCATTTGCCATCTTATTTTGGTGCATCAATTCATTTCTTCTTTTCTAAATGGCAAGTTGACTATCCAAAACACTTTACTAAATATTCTATTCTTTCCATTGATTTCTTTTTTTTTTTTAAGTTTTATTTAATTATCTTGAGAGAAAGAGGTAGAGAAAGCACATCAGCAGGGAAAGGGAAGAGGGGGAGAGAGTCCCTCTGACTGAGGCAACGAGGTGCCCCCTTTCCGCTGATTTCTAGTGCCATCTTATATATAGTTGGTCTGCTGAGGTGTGTTTGATTCTGTTTCATTGATTAATATTTCTATTTTGTGGCTAGAAAGTTCACCTTGGAAAGCCAACACTCTGTGGAAATATTGTTTTCAAACATTGACTTTAATTTTGGAAGTAAAAAGGACTTCTTAAGCTAGTGTAAGTGAAATTAATTACATTGGGTTTTGCTTGGGTGCCTTCTGTCAACGTTCTTTCTGCCTTGTGGTCTGTAAACATACTTCATTAGTTCTCTAGGACATAAGATAATGGTTGCTCTTAAGCTGTTACAAAGCTAGAGATAGAACTGTCCAAAACAAGTATCAGCACCAGATACTTGGTTATTTAAAATATTAAACCCAAAAGAAAATAGTTATAGTGTTTAAGAAGCATCTTTCTTGCCAAATGTAACTGGATGTTCCTGTCTAAGTATGATCATCTATATGATTCAAAGCAAGTATTGAAAACAAACCTATCTCTAGGGGCACCTGGGTTAGCTCAGTAGTTAAGCACCTGACTCTTGATTTCTGCTCAGGTCATGATCTCACAGTCCTGAAATCAAGCACCGGGTCAGGCTCCATGCTGAGCATGGAGATTCTCTCTCTCTCCCTCTCCGCCTGGCCCTCTCCCCCTGCAGCTCTCTTTCTCTCTCTCTAAAGAGAGAGAATTCTATCTCTAGAACAGGAGATTTCAGAATACCAAGGATAAAATATCAGTAGCTCAAATCATAGACAAATGACTAATTTCTTTAATGTTTAAAGAGCTCTTCTACTCCAGTTGAAAAATCAACAACTCAATTTTAAAAAGCAAAGAATAGGGGCACCTGGGTGGCTCAGTCAGTTAAGCATCCAACTTCAGCTCAGGTCATGTCTCACAGCTTGTGAGTTTGGGCCTCATGTCAGGCTCTGTGCTGACAGCTCAGAGCCTGGAGCCTGTTTCAGATTCTGTGTCTCCCTCTCTCTGCCCCTCTTCTGCTCATGCTCTGTCTTTCAAAAGTAAATAAATGTTAAAAATTAAAAAAAAAAAGCAAAGGATTTGAAGCTAATTTCAGTAGTGATTCTACAAATGCCCGTTAAAGTTGTTCCACCTCTGATAGAGAATAGAAATTAAAACTATAGTGAGATAGCATTACTCATCTGTCATATTGGCAGAGATCAAAAAGGTTGGTAAATATTGTATTGATGAGGATGTGATGAAGTAGGAATTGCTTGCTGGTTGAGGGTAAGTTAATATAACTTCCCTAGAGGAAAATTTGGCAATGTCTATAGTTTTATATGCACATACTGTTTAACCCAGAAATTTTATTTCTAGGAATTTATTCTACAGATATAGTTTCATGGGTGAAATGAATTGTATAGCAAATATATAAGGCTGTTCATTACACTGTTCAAAACCAAAAAGGCTGGGATTGCCTGGCTGATTCAGTCACTAGTGGAGCATGTGACTTTTGATCTCGGGCTCCTTGTTAAGTATAAAGATTACTTTAAAAAAAATCTTTTAAGAAAAGAAATAGAAAAATATTGGAGAAAAAAAAGACTGGGTATAATCTAATAAGGAGAAATACTAAAAGTCCCATCAGTAGTAAACTATATAAATACAATATGGTAAATCTGTGTGCTAACATACTATGAAGCCATTTTAAAAGAGGGAGGCAGCCCTATGTATTCTAATGTGTAAACTTCTCTATAACACATTATGAAGTAAAACAGGAAAGTACGGGCAATGTCAAGTGTTGATAAGGATGTAGAGCAACTGGAATACCCATATTGCACAACCTCTTTGGAAAACAATTTGGTGTCTCATCCAGTAAATCTAAAGATACCTGTGTTTTATGCCATAGTAGGTTTTTCTTGTTAATATATTCTAGAGGAACTCTTGCTGTTTGCCCAAGAGATATAGTACCATTTATAGTCATGAATATAGGAGCACCTGGGTAGCTTTGTCAGTTGAGCATCCAGCTTTAGCTCAGGTTACGATCTCACAAATTGTGAGTTCAAACCCTGCATTGGGCTCACCGCTGTAGGAATAGAGCCAGCTTTGGATCCCTGCCCCCTCCCCCCACCCCTCCCCATTCACGCTCTCTCAAAAATGAATAAACATTTATTTAAAAAGATATATATATATATAAAATCATGAAAACAGAGCAATAGCAACATCCCACTAGAAACTGGAGTAGAATAAATTTTAGAATACTGTACAACAGTACAAACGAATTACAGCCACATACAACAATCTGAATAAATCTTGTGTTGAATAAGGAAAGCAAGTCTTGTAAGTGTACATATAAGAAGACTCTTTATATGAAGTTCAGAGACACAAAGCTAAATATGTTTAGGAAAAAAATTGTAAAACTACAAGCAAGGAAATTAATAAGCACAAAATCAAGGAAAGTGATTACCTCAAGGGAGAGGAAAAGAATTAGGAAGAGCACATAGGGGATTGAAAAAGTAACAATCATTTTTTTGTTTGTTTGTTTCCTTAAAACTGGCATGTAGTTTATGGATGCATGAGTGTTCGTGGATTTTTTTAGCCTTATGGGTATTTTATAAATGTTGTTTATGTTTACTATTTAATAATTTTTAGAAAGCCAGTTGTAGATATTATCATGACCACATGGACATTTTTAAAATAAAGAATGTCTGTGTGCATGTGCACACACATATCTTTAATCCTGCATTATTCTTATAAAGGTCCACAAGAAACTGTTAATCATGTTTGTTGCCTCAAGGGAAAGGAACTGGGTTGTTGGAGGCCAGTCACTAAAGAGAAATTTACTTACTGCTCTATACTACACCTTTTGTACATTTGTAGTAAATGTAGGTAGTACATATTCAAAGTTTAGTTTAAATATAGGAAAAGGAAAAGAAAGTCATTTATTATTGGTAAGATGACTGGAGAAAGTCCAGTATCACTTCTGCCATTGGTGACTTGACTAAGTACCTCACCTCCGGTGCCAATTTTTCCTTAGAGGTTAAATTCCATGGAATATGATATATTCATCACAGATAAATGATATTCTGCTCTTAACCCAGATCACTAACCTTGCTTCTCTGTATTGCTCAGTGATGACTCTCTGAAGATTTCCTCAAGTATTCTTACTCTCTTACTGAAACATTATCCTTTCTTAATCTCTTTGTATCTCAACTCTTAGTAAGCAGTACTTGCATTTATGTTAGAACAAGGCTGTGCAATTTGAAAACATATGTATCTAACCAAAACATTTGTTTAGGCCTTATCTGTAATAAGAAGCAAAAGTCCATCTTTGTTCTTCTACCTTGAGTATTTAGAAGAATCTACAAGTTGAACACTTATATTTTTTTCTAAAGACTAGTCACAAATATTTTCCTACATTTTTAGGGGAATAATTTGGGTCTGATTACATAATTCTTTTTTTTCCCCAATGTTTTAAATTTATTTTATTTTGAGAGAGACAGAGAGACAGTGCAAGTGGGGGAGGGGTAGAAAGAGAGGGAGGCAGAGAATCCCAAACAGGCTCCATACTGTCATCACAGAGCCTGATGCAGGGCTTAAACCCACAAGCCATGAAATCATGACCTGAGCCAAAACCGAGAGTTGGACACTCAACCAACTGAGCCACCCAGGCACCCCCGTAGCTGAAATTCTTTAAACGTGTCAAAGGCATTTGTCTTTGGGAAGTGCTAAATCCATTCTTTCTTAAAAATGTTATTTTCTTCTTTTTTTCTCATTTTAATTTTTTTTTAATGTTCATTCATTTTTGAGAGAGAGAGAGAGAGAGAGAGAGAGGGCATGATCAGGGGGGGGGGGGCAGACTGAGAGGGAAACACAGAATTTGAAGCAAGCTTCAGGCTCCAGGCTCTGAGCTGTCAGCACAGAGCCTGACACAAGGCTCAGAACCACGAACTGTGAGAACATGACCTGAGCCAAAGTTGGACGCCCAATCGGTTGAGCGACCCAGGCACCCCTGTTTTTTCTCTCATGTTCATTATCTTTAGTATAAGTGATTAAAGGTCTATAAATGTAACCTGTATGTAACTGAGTATTATATTCTGTTCTTACTACAAGATCCCAGCCTTCTGAAAACTCTTACCTTCTCCCAATTATTTCTGCAGGAGAACAAGTTTGGTTGGACTCTGTGCAAGGTCTTACTTTAGTGAGGTACCATTGGGTATATCCAGGCATTGATGGTATTTATACTGGGTAGCATGGCATCTGTTGGTCACCTTAACACCACTGCTTCTGCTGGTGCTGCATGCACCAGGCACCACTAACTGTTTCCTCTGTGTTAAATGTGTCCTCCAAATGACAGGGTACTGAAATTAGGTACATTGTGTTCTCCTGAAATGGGAGATATGCTTCCATTTTATGTTACATCTTGACTAGAGCCATAGCAAACAGTATTGCCACTTCCTCCAGTATCTTACAGACTTTCAATGAAACTGGCTCTCTTTTATTCCTCTGAACCCCCACTATAACCTTTGCATCCTTCTTGGGCTCAGGTACACATCCACTGGAGGCAAATACAGTTGACACCATACAGTATTAAGAATCACTCCTTGTCCAAAGATTAGTTGGCTGTATATGCATGGATTTATTTCTGGTCTCTCTCTTCTGCCCCATTATTATTCCCTGCATCTGGTTTTATGTGAGTACTATACTGTTGATAACTAGAGCTTTGCAGTGTAGTTTGAAATCAGGAAGTGTGATGTGCCCCAGCTTTGTCCTTTGTTTAGAGTCTTTTGTGGTTTCATATGAATTTTAGGATTTTTTTTCTAGTTCTATAAAAATGCCATTAGAATTTTCGTAGGGGTTACATTGAATCTGTAGATCACTCCAGGTAGTAGGGAAATTTTAACAATATTTTCTTTTTAATCATCAGGGAAATACAAATCAAAACCACAGTGAGATATCACCTCAACCTGTTAGGATAGCTATTTTCAAAAATGAGATAACAAATGTTGGTAAGGATGTGGAGAAAAGGGAACACTTGTCCATACTTCGTAGCAATGTAAATTGGTATAGTCACTATGAAAGACAGTATGAAGGTTCTTTAGAAAAGTAAAAGAGCTAC
>NC_043707.1:15870082-15912067 GCF_006229205.1 Suricata suricatta
GTAATTCAATTGATCTTTTCTAAGCAGCTGGGTTAGTCAGTGAGTTTTATATAAATAAGGAATGAAGAGCTATTCTTACAGTGTATTTGTTCTTTAAAGTGGTTGGGGTAGTAATTTTTAGCTATCTCTCCAGCCATAAGGAACATTGAGTACTGCAAGCAGTCTTTTTCCATTGGTAAACTCCTTATAGACAGCTTTAAAAGCAATGAGAGTTTATTATTCTAGTGTTCTACCTCAGGTAGTCTCTTACTGCCTAAATCTCAGCTTTGGATTGGAACTGTAGATTACACTCCCTCTTCTACTAAGTAGTCATAGAAGGCAGGATAAGAGATTGATAAGTTGGACTCTGTAAAATTTAAAACATTTGTCCTTCAAAAACCATTGTTGGGGCACCTGGGTGGCTCAGTCAGTTAAGTAGCCGACTTCGGCTCAGGTCATGATCTCACAGTTTTTGGGTTCAAGCCCCATGTCGGGCTCTGTGCTGACAGCTAGATCAGAGCCTGGAGCCTGCTTCAGATTCTGTGTCTTCCTCTCTCTCTCTGACCCTCCCTCACTCATGCTGTGTTTCTCTCTGTCTCAATAATAAATAAAACATTAAAAAAATTTTTTTAAACCATTGTTAAGAAAATGTAAAGGCAAAAGAGAGAGGAAGAAAAAAAAGAAAGAATGAGAGAAAGAAAAGAAAGGAAAAGAAAACATTTAAAGGCAAGGGGCACCTGTCTGGCTCAGTTAGTAGAGCTTGCAACTCTTGATCTCAGGAGGTGACTTCAAACCCCATATTAGACACAGAGTTGGGGCGCCTGGGTGGCTCAGTCAGTTAAGCGTCTGGCTTCAGCTCAGGTCATGATCTCACGGTTCGTGGGTTAGAGCCCCATGTCGGGCTCTGTGCTGACAGCTAGCTCAGAGCCTGGAGCCTGCTTGAGATTCTGTCTCTCCCTCTCTCTCAGACCCTCCCCTGCTCGCAACTATCTCTGTCTCTCAAAAGTAAATTTAAAAACATTAAAAAAATTTTTTTAGACACAGAGTTTACTTAAAAAAAATTCAGGGGCACCAAGGTGATTCAGTTGGTTAAGTATCCAACTCTTGACCTCAGGTCAGCTCAGGTCTTGATCTCAGGGTCATGAGTCAAGGGCTGCACTGGGCTCCACTCTCAACATTAAGCCTACTTGAAAAAAATTGTTTTAAGGCAGGACTGGGGGGAAATGCTTGTAAAGGAAAGGAAAATGGTGAATTCCTCCTTCCTTTAGCCTTTTGTTTTATTTAGCCCTCAGTGGATTAGCTATAACGTACACAGCATCACACGAATCTGTGCAAAGACCTGTATACAAATGTTTGTAGTAAAGCAGCTTTATTCATAATAGCAAACAGTGTATGATTCTATTCCTGTGAAATTCTACAAGAGGCAAAACTATAGTGGTAGAAAGCAGATCTATTTTGGGAGCTTGGGAGAGGGGATTGGCTACAAAGGATTACGAGGAAATTTTTTGTGGTGATATTCTACATCATGACTGCCATGACTGTGCACAGTTGCCAAAACTCATTGAATTGTACCCATAAAAGTGGCAAACTTTCTTATATCTGAAGTGTACCTCAATAAAACCAATTTAAGCAATTATCAAGAGTTATCAGGAACCCCTTAGGAAAGAATTCATTGTAAATTCAGGTATAGATCTAAAGAAATGAAGTTTCTTGCTCAGAATTCCATGAATAGTGGGTCTGTGGTTAGAGTACGTATCTCCATATTCCTAATCTCACTAAGCTGCACAATTCTCTTGGCATTAGATCACATCCTGCTCTCGTTATAAAGGTAAAACTTAGTGTTTCCTTCCTGTGTAGGCAAAATCCCAGTTTTTCCCTACCATGCCTTTCTTTCCTGTGAGTCTCCTTTACTACTCACACAGCTCACTTCACCTAGGACACTTCTGGTCACCAAATGTGCGGAGGTCCCCCTCCCACAAAGGCACACACGCAACAGACAGTTCTCTGTTATACCAGCTGAGTGTCCTACAATTTTACTCAATTCTGACACTACCCAAAGATAGTGTTAGATCCCACAGGTTAGGGCTCACTCCCGCAAGACTGCCCCCCCCCCCCATACACACACTTCAAATGCCAGTTGCCAGCCCAGGCTCTCACTACTGTGCTTCTCACCATCTGGCTATAAATTGGAGGTTCCAATGACCCCTCCTTGAGTTCAGTTACTTTGCTAGAGTGGCTCACAAAACTTAGGGAAACACTTATTTTCATTTAGCAGTTTATCACAAAAAGATATGATAAAGCATATAGATGAACATGAGATGGAAGCGATGCATAGAGCAAGGAATGTGGGAGGAGCTGTGGAACTTCCATGATCTCTCTGGGAATGCTTCTCTCCCAGTACCAGCCTGGAAGCTCTCCAAACCCTGTCCCTCAGAGATTTTATGGAGGCTTCACCGTGTAGGCATGATTTCTCACTAACTCCATTTTCATCTCTTTTCTCAAGAGAATGGGGGGCGGGGCTGAAAATTCCAAACATCTAGTCACTGCTCAGTCTTTCCTTGACCAGGCCTCATCCAGGAATGCACCCCAGGTGGCCTCATTAAAACAAAAGACACTCCCATTGCCCAGGTTACAGGAGCCCTGTGTCAGGAACAAAAGTCAAAGACCAATCTAAGAACAGGAGATGGTCCTACTATCTTATCACTTTGGAAATTATAAGGATTTTAGGGGCTCAGGGGTAGAGACAAATATATATATATATATATATACACACACACACATACATATATAGGTATGTATTCTATGATCTCATAATTTTTCTTTTTTATTTTCTTTAAGTGTTTGTTTTAGCTCTCTATATATTATAACCTCTGGAAATACAAGGATCATGTCTGTGTTTCTCTTCATACTTCCCACATTGTATTGCACAGAGTATGTGCTCAGTATTTGCTGAATTAATGAAAGCTTGGCTCAGTGCACCATGCCTTCCAAACTTGGACAGAAAAGTCAGGCATATCTCATGGCATAGTTCCAGGCTTCTCAAATTCAGCCGAGACTTTCTCTAATGTATGGTTTCCCTAGACCACCATGTCTTTGCTTAGGAGTTCACAGCTACCACAAATGTAAGCTAATTAATGGGGGATTGATGTTTTATTTATGTATTTCTATGAAAGCTTAGGTAGTGTTTTCTGATGTTGGAAACCAAGGAGATATCAGTTTACATTTTCAGTTTGAAGCCAAATGTTACTACAGTGAGAACACAAACTCCTTTTAAAGATTAAATAGAAGAGCAGCTGTCAGAATAGGAACTTTTGTCTTTTTCTAAAGCTCTCCACTCTTAAATCCATTCTCCTTTATAACTGAGGGACTGTGCTAACAGCACAGAGTAAACACAGAAAAATCATCTCCCTGGTAAACTCACTTTCCTTGCATTTTCAAGACTCTAAACTTTTTCAACTCTGATTTGTTTTTAACAATTCAGTAAATCTACATAAATTGAACACTTATTTATGATGTTTTCATCTATACCCAAGAAAGCAAGGAACTGAAAGGTACCATGAGAGAACAATAAATTTAAAAGGAATGTGGAATCTCACAGATTGTTTCATTTCTTAAAGTATATACTTCTAGTAAAATAGCAATATATCAATAATATTTAACATTTACCAACTTTCAGGCACCTGGGTGGCTCAGTCGGTTAAGCATTTGACTTCGGCTCAGGTCACAGTCTTACTGCTCATGGGTTTGAGCCCCACGTCAGGCTTTGTGCTGACAGCTCAGAGCCGGGAGCCTGGTTCGGATTCTGTGTCTCCCTCGCTCTCTCTTCCCCTCCCCCACTTGCACTCTGTCTGTCTTTCTAAAATGAATAAATGTCAAAAAAAAAATTTTTTTTAATAAAATTTACCAACTTGTTACTCTGTACCAGGCATTTGTCCTGAGTGATTCACATATTCCCTCTTGTGACCAGTCCAACACTATGAGGTCAGTTTGTTGCTATCCTCTTTTATAGTTGAGGAAACTGAGGCACACAGAGAGTAAATAACTTGCCTAAAATCTCACAACCAGTAAGGGGTGGGCTTGGAATCTCCGTCCAGAGCCTGAATTCCAACCACTGTGATTTGTCTCCTAGTTAGGTCAATGGGCAATATGACTAAATACTTTAGAACTTGATTTATTATCAGAATTACTTTACTTATGTAAATTATAGGAGTACAATTTATTAAATGAATCATTTTGAGTTATTTAATATTGAGATATCAACTAGTTGGAAAAACAAGTTACTTTGACAATCCTGGAAGTCATACTACGGAACCTTTACTATACCCTCAGCAAAATTATTCATTGTGACATACCCTGCAAATTCCTTTCTAAGAAGGTGGTGGTGCACATTTTCTGTATTATGCAAATAAGTAAGACAAATATGAGTGTTTGTTGTAATATTTGAGAGTAGAATGTAACCCAAAAGTCCAGGTCACCTGGATGGCTCAGTTGGTTGAGCATCTGATTTCGGCTCAGGTCATGATCTAACAGTTCGTGGGTTCAAGCCCCATTGAGGCTCTCACATGGAGTCTGCTTCACTTTCTCTGTCTCCCTTTCTGTCTACCCCGATGCCACTTGCACTTTCTATCTCACAAAAATAAACATTAAAATTTCTTTTAAATAACCAAAACTTTCCTTAGAGATAGGATAAGAGCCTAAAGCAGAGAATTTTTTTGTTGAGACAAAGAAATTGGAATATTTCTTTAAGGATGAGCTGGGAGTGGCGAATTCTTTGGACATTTATAAGAAATGTGGGTGTGGGAGTCACTCCTATGAACCGACAAAAATATAATCTCCCACTTTGTATATACCCCCTGTGAAGGTTCCTCTTAGACTCACTGTCATTAGGTTTACAAAGTTTTTATTAAGTCTGCCCTGATATAAATCTAAATGTTTCTGATGGTATTTTTAGGAATACCATTCATTCTTAGTGAATCGTGTTCAGGAAGCCAGCCAGCATCATGTGGTAGGAATAGCTCAGGAGTGGTTTCAGTTTTGGCACTGCTAGTTACTCGATTTACCACTTAACATCTCTGGGCGTCTGTATCCATCAGACCTTAATTTGGGGAGATTAGGACTGACAATGAGATCCCTTCTAGTTCTAAATTCCCTAATTTTATGGCTGCTTTCAGTCAGGAATCTTGCATAATTGAGAGCCATTCTTGTCTGCTGCAGTTCTTGTTTACTTCTTGATCATTGTCCACAGATGAACCTTTTCTGTGATTGAAGGCTGTAGAGTTATTAACATTTAGCCCTTTGATTAAAATACTTTGGTAAATATGGGGCGCCTGGGTGGCTCAGTCAAACATCCAACTTTGGCTTAGGTCATGATCTCATGGTTTGTGGGCTTGAACCTCACCTCAGGCTCTCTGCTGCCAGTGCAGAGTCCTCCCAGATCCTCTCTCTCCCTCTCTCTCTCAAAAACATTAAATTAAATAATTAAATTAAAAAATTAAATTAAACATTAAAAAAACTTATAAATAATTCTGCAACGATTTTCTGCCCACAAAATGATTTGGCCTACCAAATTTGTTTGATTTTATTATTTTACCAATATAATCTCTCTTAAACCAGTTCACTTCTACCAGTAAAACATGGAGACTATTCATTAAGTGAAATGAATGTTAAATTTGTTTTGGGTTTGTTCTGCCACATCAGTCGGGGAAGAAACATGATTTGTTGAATTCCTCCATGGCAGTTTTTCATGATAGTCTCGTTGAAATGGAATAGAAAATGTAAACACTGTAATTTAAATTCCATTTTAGTTCTCTACCTGATTTACATTAGTTTACTATCATTTCTTTGGCATCCTCTAATTTCTTTTAGATCCAGAGCATGTGCTTAAAATCATAAGTGATTCAAAGATTTCACAGTGTGCAGTATAAGTGCAGTTAGTACATTTTATTTACATTTAATATGTAACACTCTATACACATTTTAGAATTTAAAAATATAAAGTGAATGCACATTTTTTAAAGGACAGAATTGTATCAATTTACACTCAGATAAGACAGTGAAAAGTATGAAGTTTCTCAATCCTACCCAACCAGAGTAGGCCACTCTTAGCCATGTGACAGATACCCTTCCACATATTTTTTATACATTGTAGGGACAGTTTAAACATTGTGGTGAGCTTTTCTTTAATGACTTCATGCATTATATGTTAAGAACTTCAGTGATTGGGATTGTAATAGGACAGATTCTGGTACCATATTGTACTTGTCAGTAAGGCAGATTTTAAAATAGAGAGTCACTGCTAGTTTATGTTTAATGTATTTATAGGATTAGACTCAAGGCCAAGTTTATGGAACAAGAGCTGATAGAATAAGTAACAGTGAGAGGATGGTAGGTATAGGGTATGATTTAGTCAATTTTAAAATGAAATGTGACCTTTGAACCACACTCCTACTTACAAACAGCTGGTAACATATATATTTAAGTAGAGACAGAATAGCCAGTAGAGGGGCGCCTGGGTGGCTCAGTCGGTTAAGCATCCAACTTCAGCTCAGGTTATGATCTCACAGTTCATGGGTTTGAGCCCCATGTCAGGCTCTCTGCTGACAGCTAGCTCAGAGCCTGGAGCCACCTTCAGATTCTGTGTCTCCCTCTTTCTCTGACCTTCCCCTGCTCATGCTGTCTCTCTCTGTCTCTCAAAAATAAATTAAAAACATTAAAAATTAAAAAAAAAAAGAATAGCCAGTGGAGTTTAAGGGAAAAGAAAATCAAACTAAAAAGGAAGGTTAAAATTGTTTTATTTACTTGCTATCCAACACAACATATTATAGTTTCATTCTGTTAGCAAAGCTTTCTCAATCTCCATATTCCCAGCTTGCTATTCCTATAAAAATCTGCCCCCAGAGCTTTTATTCAGCAGGTCTGAACTTGCCTTGTGCTTAATCTTCAACCTAAATGATACACTAAAGCAGTTGGGCAGGAGAATGATGTCCCAAGTACTTTTTATGACTAGCAGCCATAGCAACCATCAGATGTCAACCCTTTTATTTTAGAATATGAGTTTCATGAGTGTACTCTTGTGTTAAATTATTGTGTCTACTACTGCCCTGTGTGTGTATTTTTTAAACTAAAACAAAAATATCTAATTTATTTCCCTGAGAACATGTAACAGCTATTCACGGCTTATAGTTCCAGTTGTTGTAAGTATTATCATCTTATTTAATTCTCACAGAAACCTTAATGTTAAGTCATATTAATTTCCTGCTGAAGCAAGCTTAGGAAAATTAAGGGGTTTACCCAAGTGTGTCAAAGCAGAGATTCAGATTGGGACCTGTTGGGTTTAACTTCTATGATAGTGGAGCAGGGACTTCAGAAAATCTGCTCCTCCATAAATGCAATGAGAACACTGGCAAAAATGGTGAGATCAACTTTTTTAGAACTCTAGAAATTAAGACTTACAGCAATCAAAGGAGCATTTATTTAAGAGACTCACCTAAATCTTGGTAAGAACAGCAAGCTTTGTGGCAGTTTAAACTGTGCTAATCACACCCCCCTGTCCCCGGCTACACAGTATCCTTGAAAGCCAATAGCCATGCAGCTTTAGCGTGTAAACCAGCAGCTCAGCAACCACTTGAGATGGCCAGAGGGTCTGGTGTTCCTTAAAGCCCCATCCTCAGAGAACTGTTACTGTCTGGTCTCAGCTCAATGAGAGTCTCCTCAGGGCTTACTTTTACTTGACCAGATTTAGAGCCTGCAGCTGTCCAGTCCTCAGGACATTTGTTGAATGGTCAGTAGCAGTTTAACATTGCAGGTACCTGAAGTGCTACTATCATTTGATACTAACTAAAGGCTAACCAAACAACATAAAGGAAAAACCAGGTTACAGGATGTCCAAAGAAGTCTGAGAAACTCTAACATATTCCTAGGAATCTAGAAGACTATATACATATAAAGGGCTTCTCACATACACAAGAATGACCTATGAAGACCTTAATCTCTTGCCTCAAGCTTATCTTGAGGCTCCACGCAAGCAAGAAGGGAATACCAAGGCAGAGTGGGAAGTTGCCTGTTGGAGCACTGAAAATGTTCCACAACAGACACAGACAGTAGAGCCTGAAAGATACATTGATTCCAGGCATTTAAAGAAACCTCATCCCAACCATTAGCTGAGTACTAAGCGAATGGAAGAGACTTCAGAGGCCACACACAACAATGAATCCAAACTTTACAGAACTATTCCAGGAAAGTCGGTAAACAGTACCAACAACAAACTGTAGGGGAAAGAGGATTTGATTCCTGTATTAGTCACATTGTAATATTTTAAATCTAAATTTTCAACTAAAAATTACAAGACACACACAAAAAACCAGGGAGGTATGGCCTATACACAAGAAAAATGAAAGCAAACAATAGACCTTATCCTTGAGGAAGCCCAGACGTTGGGCTTACTAGACAAAAAGTTTAAATCATCTGTTGTGTGTTCCAAAAAATGAAAGAAGCCGTGTATAAAGATTTAAAGAAAACAGTCTCTCACAGAATATCTAATAAAAAGATGGAAATTATAAAAAGAAAATAGAAGTTCTAGTGTTGAAAAGTACAATGACTAGGGCACCTGGGTAGCTCAGTCGGTTAAGCGCCAGGCTTCGGCTCAGGTCATGATCTCATGGTTCATGGGTTCAATCCCTGCATCAGATTCTCTGCTGACAGCTCAGAGCCTGGAGCCTGTCTTCAGATTCTGTGTGTGTGTCTCTCTCTCTGACCCTCCCCTGTTTATGCTCTCTCTCTCTCAAAAATTTAAAAAAAAATTAAACATTAAACATTTTGGAAAAAAAAAGTACAATGACTGAAATGAAAAATTGGCAAATTTGAATCAGCAAATTTGAAGATGAGTCAGTTGAAACATTTAATCTGAGAAGCAGAAAGAGAAAAATAATAACTGAACTGAGCACTTGAGAGACTAATGGGACGTTATCAGGTCTTCCAGCATACACATAATGGGAGTCCCAGAAGGAGAAGAAAGAGGGGGGCAGAAAGAGTATGTGAAGAAATAATGGCTGACATCTCTCTAAATTTGATGTAAAATTTAAGTCTGCATGTAAAAGAATCTCCGCAAATTCCAAGTAGGATGAACTCTAAGTAATCCACACCCTGACACATCATAGTCAAAAACCAAAGACATAAAATCATGAAAACAGCAGGAAAAAAGTGAATCTTCATATACAAGAGATCTTCAGTACTATTGACACCTTACTTCTGATCAGAAACCATGTCATCACACTGCTCTCTGTGGCCAGGTTGGCAAGCATTTCCTGGACATGATTAGTTAGCCCTGACAGATTCTGTTGGGATTGTGTGCCTCTGTGCTTCACAAGCCCTGTGTGTCCGATTTTCTGTGACACAGCTTTTACTTCTAGTGATGACATGCCTTATAATCATCCTCTTTGTGGCAGCAGACATGCTCAGACTGGCTGTGCTAAATCGTTTCAACAGTGTCTGGATCTATAGCTACCAAGAGTCAAAGCCTCTTTAGTTAAGATACCCCACTCAACAGGATAAGACTCATTATGACTTCCTTTTGTACGTAATGATACACAGGTGAGCTACTGAAAGGCATGTGGGATGCTGTAGTTCCTAGTTTGGTTTCCTTTTTCTTATTGTGTGCAAGTCTTTATTTGGCTGGATTGGTTACCTAGGAAACAACTGCAGGTTAAAGATGGATTGGCTGTTTGGGAAATGGAATTACAGGCCCCTTAAAGAGGCGAAAGACCTATTTGATAAAACAAAAATTAGTGAATGGTTGAGCTTGTGGTTAATGATTAATTAGTGTGCCTTAGGAAATCACAGGGAGTAAGACAAGGTCTGCAGAAGAACCTGTTTAATTCTGCATGATCTTAAATTTAGCTTGTTTTTAATTCTTTTCAGGTTCACCAGATGCTTAAGTCTTGCTTTGTGCCCACTGTTGCAGGCCATTTGGCAGGGGAGGGAGTGGTTCCAATGAAGTAGAAGGTTCAGTTCTCTCCTGAAAGGCCCATTTTCTGTTTGAGATTGAAAAAAAGAAGCTACCGTAAAATCAAGTGCGTGACTGTGTGATACAGACTCAGTGTGTCCAGAGAATTTGGAGGATGTAAAAGGTCTTGGCTAGTCAACATGAGAGATGGATTTGAAACTACAAACAGGAGACAATTCTTTGAGATTAAAGATGAAATTTAAAGACCTGGTGTGAGTTTGGGTACTTACAGTACCTGAAATACAAGATGTAATAGTAGCAGCAGCATTCACCTTTGCAGATTCCTCTCCCCTAACAGCTTATGGAAAATATGTGACTATGATAGAAACTGTGTTGACCTAGAGTCTTCCTCAAAAGAAAGAATTGTAGCAGCAATGTTGACTCTTTGTACTAGCCCTCCTATAATTTATTTAAGGAAGATCTGTTTTCACCAGAAGTGTGACAGAGTATTGGTTTTTAGAATTTCTGACCACTACAGCAATGCTGGGCACAAAGACATTCAATAAAATTTTTGTCAGTTGATGTTCTTATATACAGCATATCTTATGGCTCTCAGCTAGCTTCAGCATTCTTTTCTTCCATAATGTAGCTGCTTCCAAATGAGTATTTGGTCTTGCTGTGTGATAATAAGGACTTTGGTAAATATAGGAGTATAACTCTGCTTTTAAAACGGAACATCTGTCAGGGTATTTCCATTTGGTTTCATTTTCATTTTCATACTTGTGGCTCTATTTGTATTCACTTGGTGTGATATGCCAATCAGGAGAAGAAGCAAGAGCAACCCCCTTCAGAAAGCTTAACAGTCTACAGGCACAGGAGGTTACATTAAATTTGAGCCCTAACACTCTTTGCCTTGTCTGTAAATGGGAAGTAAGATGTAACATAATAATACTCAGAAATATTTTGAAGGAGGGATAGTTACTGGACCCACAATTTTAAATATTTTCTAGCAAAAAGTAATTATCAAATGCAAATCTAAGTCCATTAGTTATATAGAGTTACCAGTAAAACTTTCTTTGTATTTTAAATTAAGTTGTGAAGAAAGTTACCACTGTTATCAGAATCCACAATATTGGATTTTGTCAGAGGATTTTTTTATTGCCTGTTGTCTATTCTTAGAGCAATTACAGTTTTATAAACGGAATAGTGAGTATAGGCAGTTACTTTTATGAAGTCTTTTTGCTGAACGATCAAGGGTAGTTTCCTATTAATTCTTGAGCATTGCTTTGAATACCTTCTTTATTTCCAAAATTATAATAAAATGCTTTATCATAATAAGACAAGCTCTATCCCCCAAGTTTTCTTTTCAATGAAACTTTTTTTTAATTCTTTATGTTTATTTATTATTGAGACAGAAAACAGAGCAAGAGTAGGGGAGGGGCAGAGAGAGAGACACACAGAATCTGAAGCAGGCTCCAGGCTCCGAACTAGCTGTCAGCACAGAGCCCAACGCAGGGCTCAAACCCACCAACCAGTGAGATCATGACCTGAGCTGAAGTTGGACACTTAACCGACTGAGCCACCCAGGCACCCCTACTGTTTCTGTTTAAAAACAATTAGGCAACTTCCTGGTACCTACTCACCCTACCCTCTCCCTTTTTCTGGTTCAAGCAATTTCAAGTTAGCAATTAAGTGTCAGAAACTTTGCACTGATTTACCTCTCTTAGACCTACTAAGTCACTGAGCTCTAAGCAGCACCTAGAAAGGATAGCCTGTGGCATTATCATAAAGGTTTGTTCACTTTCTGTTCCCCTCCTAACCCCCGTATGTCTCCATTCTGCCGGAGATGACTCCAAATTATAATGATGTTTACCTTTGTGGAGATCACAAGATGGGCGTAATTATTGGATGATTTGAGAGAAAAGGGTACAACTTGTTTGACTACTCTTCCACTCAACCAAAGGAGTTATAATCAGAATTAGCATTGGGGGGAGGAGCAGAGGACTGCAACTCAATTTTCAGAGAACTAATTTTCCCATCATTGGTTTTTTTTTTTTAATGCTTTGGTTTATTTCTAAAAATATATCAATGGCAAAAGGGTGCCAGGTGGCTCGGTTGAGTGTCCAACTCTTGATTTCGTCTCCGGGTTGGCTCAGGTGGTGAACCCAGGCTCGTGGGATTGAGCCCCAAGTCAGGCTCTACACTGAGAACCTCTTTCTCTCTCTCTCTTTCATTCTCACTCTTTCCCTCCCCTCCCTTCCTCTCCTTGTCTCCCCCTCAGCCCCCTCCAGCCCCATCAACCCACACGTGCATCCATATCCTCATGTCCAGCTCTGGTCTATCTTTGCCCACCAAGGCAGCTTCCCAAAATGTCTCTAGGAATTTTACTGACTGTCCCCAAAAAAAGGAGCTTGTTTGTCGCAAGTGCTGTTATTTTGAGGTTAATGTATTTTTGTTGTTGATGTTTTTGTTTAAATTGAGAAAATAATTAAAACCAAAAAAGAGGCAGAAGTCTATTATGTTTTCAGTGGTTCCAGGAATTTCTTTTCTTGTATTTTAGACAACAGTTTCCCCATTTGTAGTTGCTCTTAAAGGGAGAAACAAGCAGTTTTCACTCAAAAGTAACATTTTAATTGTTTTTCTTAATGAGGAAGAGAGTAAAATAAATACTTTTGCCTTCCATATCTGGGTTTCTGTAAATCAATTCACCCCAAATTTGATAAGGGGTTCCTTGAGTTTGACATAAGAACATGTTTATGTAAAAATAACCTGATGTTTTGCAAAAATCACTTTCATGCTATTTAAATGGGAGAAGGGGCATTTGAAAAATTACCACGAACGTCTTTGCTTTTCTGCTGAAGCATGCTAGTAGTGGTTTAGCAATTTGAACAATTGTATGTTGTACAAAAATTATTGCACTTACCAAATGGGGGGAACTCCCAGTTTTCCCAACATTTTCTTGAATTTAATGGAAAAGTATTACAATATATTGTAATATTCTTAGGCTTTTTAGCTTTAATAAAACATATTGGTTCTAATATTTAATCCATTATTTAATTTTATCTCTATATTATGATTAGATATTTCATTTGCCGTCATCTTCCTGAAGAGTGTTTTTTCCTCATCCAAAATCAAATAATATACATTGAGTCTTGGATCTGAAAATAGAAAAGTTCTTTCTGAGAGTCTGTAAGTTCAACAAGAGCAGAGCCTCCTCTGTCTCACTTTGTTGTTATTTCCCTAGAGCCAGAACATCACCTGACATGAGTGCTCTGAAAAGTACTTGTTTAATGAATGACTGAAAGAACTGCCTCTTGTGGTTTTGTGAATTTTTTTTAAGTTCATTTTGTATGTTAAGTATGACTACATTGTGAACTACAGAATGCTGAATAGTAAGACTCTGGAATTAAGTGCCTGAGTGCCCCTTAAGGACTCAAGGTGTGTTGGTGGGGAAAATTCCCTCAGAAAGCAAACCCACTCACGTCTTCCTACCTTTTGCATCTCCCCAGGAGCACTCACTGTGGGCCTTGTGCGACAGTGTC
Organism: Suricata suricatta; assembly: GCF_006229205.1. NCBI lineage: Eukaryota > Metazoa > Chordata > Mammalia > Carnivora > Herpestidae > Suricata > Suricata suricatta. The sequence goes on from NC_043707.1 coordinate 15,883,544, forward strand.
AGACAATCCATGGACGAGACCGGACATGCATCCCACCTCGGCTTCCCCCAGAGTGGGTCACCACACTGTTTTTTATCATCATGGGAATCATTTCATTGACTGTCACATGTGGTTTGCTGGTGGCTTCCCACTGGCGAAGAGAAGCTACAAAATATGCTCGATGGATAGCCTTCACTGGAAGTAAGTAGCCTGTGCTCACCAAATTTGTCTAGAAGGTGTGCACTCTGGTAGTTTAATGAAGATAATCCAGAATCAGTAATAAGGACTTCATAATCATCAAAGAGCACCCCCGCTCTGGCCATCATATAGACTCTGCGGAGCCCCGTCAGTTCTTCAGAATTCTCACCACGAGACCAAGACATCTGAAACCTAATTGCTTTGTATGAAATGCTACCTTAATGAATTTTATTTTTGCTCATGTTGTGACCTAAGTGTTCCAGGTCTGTGGCTCAGAGCTACCACTAACCCGAGTCTTTTACTCTTCTTAAAAGTATTGGCATCCCTCTACCAAATAAAGATACATCTAGAAGAAAATATAGAGAAATATAAGTTAGATTAAGGTGGTAATTTGCTTTTCAGTATCATTAATTTTGAGTTTCTACTATGAGCTGTTGTGGTACCATTGAAAAACCAGCACATATGGTTGTTTGATAATTATTTATCAACATTTCTTACTCCATTAAGCTATGCCCCAGGGTATGATATATATTATAAACTCCCTTGTACTTTGCAAGAGAATTTAATTTCCCAACACGTCACGGGCTTTTCCCAAATTAAAAGCAGCAAAAAATGCACAAAGCAGAGATATTTCTATAATTTTGCTTTCTTCCTTCTTTCTCTCTAATTTTGCTTCCCTTCCCCCAGGGGGAGAGGACATTTGTCAATGTCTGGTTACATTTTTGATTGTCACAGCAAAGGGGATCTTACTGATATCTTGAGTAGAGGCCAGGGATAGGGCAGAACACTCCCTATGACAAAGACTTATCTTGCCCAAAATGACAATGGAGATGTATTTATACTGTGATATTCTTGGGCTTTTTAACTTTTAAATAAAAGGTAAAGTTATCTAAAGAACAGGATAACAATACTTATGCCAAATACCATGGAATTTAACTTCTAATTCAACGCTTTATAATCATCTCAGGTTTGTGTACGCTGTAAAGAATGAATATTATAATACAGCTTCCTTCCACTTGATATTTTCGTGTAGAATTTGTATGCTAGGGGTAAACCACAACCCATGTCTTCCTGTTAGCGTTAGAGCTCAATTGATCCTTAAAGGCCCTAAGGTAGGAATATTAGTTTATGAGTCTCCGTTTCTCCCTCTCTCTCTGTGAAATGCTTTCATGTGTGTGTTTCTGGCTCTGTTTTATTTTTGTCTATATATATCCCCCTTAATTTTAAAATTTAGATCAAGTTGCCTTTGACTAAAAAGTCTTCATTCTTCTTAAGAAATGTGAAACACATTGAGAACCTGTTTGAGGTCACACAGACCTGAGACCATTCTTTCCTGTATAGCAGGGTCCACAGGCAGTGTAGAGACAGTGCTGCTAAATTAAAGGGTATTGATGAAGAACTTAAAGAGAATTGTTACTCACGGATATATTACCTATCCAGATAAAATTCATTCTTTAAGAAGTAAAGTAAAATCAAAGAAAAAGAGCATTTAGTTTCTGGGTTTAGTTAAAATTTGGGAATGCATACGCTCTGAATACCAAAAATCAAAAATATAATTTAATAATAACACTACTTTAGTATGAGTGAAAGAAAGAATTAAAATGTTTATGTGAACCATTGGTTCTTGTGACCCAATAAAGGAAAAGAACTAGGGTCATCTTGTTTTTCATTTCCTTTCAACAAAATGTTTAAGGATATGTAGCTACTTCCAAACGTAATGTGTGTTCCCTTTATTGTTAAACGATTTAAAATAACGTTAAAAGATAACATAAGCATATAGTATATAACTCATAGCCTAAGAAAGGGTCACCCAATGAAAAGTAAGGCTTACTTGTGGTGCCGTCACCTAGCCACTCAATACCTCTTTGCTGGAAGCAACCACTGTTACCAGTTTTGGGGATTGCCCATCAGAGGTGTCCTAAGCATAGAAACGTATATGTATATGTGTGAATGTTTTATAAATATATATTCTATTTATACTGTTCTGTAGCTTGCTTTTTTAGCTCAACAGTATCTCCTAGTTAATGTCATCTAAGCGAGCACAGAGCTGCATTACTCTTGTGCGCTTCCTTCAGTAGGTTGTTTATGTTAGCAGAGGTAGTCTGTGGGGGTGGCAGTCTTCAGAGGGATTGAGCTCCCTCTGGTGTTTCCACTCAGCCTTTGAAAATGTACTTTCTCTATTTTATATATTTCTATTCCACTTAAACTACAATTTTGGTCAGAATGTCAGGGTAACATTTTCTGCTAGGTTTACATAGAGGGGAACCATCAGAGGAGAGGCACACATGATACAGCTTGTCTCTGGGGGTAAGAGTAACAAAGATGTGTCTTTTTCTTCAAGTCTGCCCCTTATCCTTTCCTCTGCCACTGTAATTTACATTCTTGTCTCCCAGTACACCCAATATCAAGTGTGAGAGCTTGATATTGATATTGATATAAATATTGATTGATGTTGATATAAATATTTATATTTATATTGGTATATATTGATATTTCTTAGTGAGACCAAGAAATCTGTGCCATAGGAGATTTGAAGTTATTGTCTTTACAGGCTTATTTAGAACCTAAAATTTAATTGTCAAAAGTTGATATCATCAGCATTAATAATTTTTTTAAGTTTATTTATTTTGGGGGAGAGATTGAGAGAGAGAAGCAGAGATGGAGGAAGAATCCCAAGCAGGCCCTGTGCTGTCACTGCAAAGCCTGACGCAGGGCTTGAACTCATGAAACAGAGATTATGTCCTGAGCTGAAATCAAGACCCAAATGCTTAACCAACTGAGTCACCCAGACACCCCTACATTAATAATATTTTAAGGGGGAGCCTGGGTGGCTCAGTCGGTTAAGTGTCTGACTTCAACCTAGTTCATGATCTCATGGCTTGTGGGTTCGAGCCCCGTGTCAGGCTCTCTGCTGACAGCTCAGAGCCTGGAACCTGCTTCAGATTCTGTGTCTCCCTTTGTCTCTGTCCCTCCCCTACTTGTACTCTGTCTCTCTCAAAAATAAACATTAAAAAAACAAATAAATAAAATCTTTAAAAATAATAATAATAATATTTTAAGATCTAAAGTAACTTCACAGATCCCAATAGCTTAGAATAAAACCCATCTACCTACATTAAATCTTCCCAGAACTATAGAGAACTTAATTCTTTGGATTAAAAACCAAGATTAGATTGAATAGGAGTTTATTGCTTCCTTAACTTTTGATTAAGCTTTTCCTAACTAACTTGGAAAATATTTAACTGTTGTAAAATATTAAACTCTACTTTAAATATAGTTATTAAATGATTACTCCATTCTAAAGGATAGATTTTATCTTACAGTAGAAAATAGAAAAGGATAGGAATGGAGTTGGCACATGAATTAACAGAGTGAACAAGTGGGAGGTCTACCTATGTCTAAAACACTTCTAAATCGTTTGTTTCTTGAGATTGGATTAGTCAGCACTAAGAAAGAAGTTGTTTTTAAAACAATAACTTTATCTTATTGTTTTTCTATTAAATTGTGTATACTTAGTAGATTGTGGTTTCATTTTACTTACCAAACCATATTAAGGCATAAGAACCATTAGAAATTGGTGACAGATGACATTGATAACTGGGCATTGACACTACTAATAGTCTTCTACTGCTGACTTTACAATAGAAAGGCCAAGAAATCTAATACTTAATATCTGAATTTTTCATTTGTTCTCTAGTAGGCATCTAAAAGAATCTAAATTCACTTATTTAACATTATTTGGTGTGATCGTTGGCCCAAAAGGAAATAGATTCTATGTCTGTCTGTATAATATAAAATAATCCACCTAAGTGATGCAGAGCAAACAGAATGCTGATGTGTTCCTTAAACTAGTGTGTTAATTAAGAAAATGTTACTTCTTAATACCTTGGATATTACCCTAGAGGTATTTCTTCCAGGAAAAGATTCCTAATTGGCTTTTTAAGGATTCACGTATTAAATTTGTTGATTGATTAACACAGAAATAATTTAGGACAAGTGTTGGCTGGTATGTTTATCCAGGACCTGTATTTCTGATACAGAAAAAAGTTATGTTTAACTTGGAAAAAGTTTCTCATTTGGTTAATAATGAAAAGCTTCAAACTCTTCATGTGCAATGAATATAGTAACTTTTCTTTACATTACACTGAAAAAATGTTCTGCCTCCAAAGAAATTTGAAGGACTGTGAATATTTCACTACCTCACTTTCAAAAAGCATAAAATATTTCTTTTTAAAAGCTAGCCTATCAATAAGTAATTTTTGTTCACTAAGAAGAGAGTTTCTTTGGTATCTCATGGCAACAAAATGCTGAAATAGAGGACTTTGGAAATCTACCCAGGTAATGGGTTTTTTGATACCTTTCTAGAAACATTTTAGCAAATAATATATAGTATTTCATTGTGTTTGTCTACAAAAGTCAAAGAAGGTCCTCCTGTCCCACTTTAACCTCTGTGTACTCAGAAACCTGAGAGAGATTTTTTTTTCTAATGTTGTCCATAACGAGAAATAATGAGTTTGCTAATCATCTCAGAATTCTTACTAGATGATTTTAAATCAGTAAGAGAACTGGTACTGTATTTGTGTGTACGTTTTCTCCATTTCCTTATAATACCAACTGAGAGGGCAGAGAATTAGCAGAATAATAACTATGATGATCATAATATGCAACATATTTTCAGCACATGCTGTCAAGCTCTCACAATGCCAATGACTTGACATTGTTTTGTTTATCCTTCTGGTATTCACCCCATTTTTAAAAAGAAACCAGAAGCCTAAGATTGCACAGCTAGTAAATAGTTGAGCCAGAACATAACCCCCCTCTGATTCTAGCCAGAGCCCTTAATCACTACTTTAAATGGTCAAGTATAGTTTATACAAACACCTGAAACTAAAAAACACTATATGTTAAATATACTAAAATCAAAATTAAAGTTAAAAAAAAGAATAGTCTACATAAGCACTTAGTAGATTTGGAGGCCTTTCTTAATGCCGATATTCAAAATCATCCTGACACTTACATAAAAAGCTGTTATTCTGTTTAGTTGTTAGGCTTTGTGGCTATTATGTGATATATAGTATATGTAAATCTTCTGACAAGCGCTCTGTGTTTTGACAGGTCTGACCACGTTATCAACCCAACCCTTCCTCTTTTAAGCTTCCTTTGTGCCAGATTTTCATTGTTTTCTTCATCACCAAACCATGTTACTAATGTTGTGTTTTGGTTTGTTTTACAGTGATCCTTTTCTGTATGGCTGCCCTAATATTTCCAATAGGATTTTACATCAATGAAGTCGGAGGTCAACCTTATAAATTACCCAACAACACAGTAGTTGGGTCATCATACGTACTTTTTGTCTTATCAATTTTCTTTACAATAGTAGGACTTCTATTTGCTGGCAAAGTTTGTTTACCAGGCTGATGAATGTCTAATTTGCTCAACTCTTTTATTATTTTTTATTTTATTTTATTTTTTTATTTTTGGAGGGGAGAGGACAAAGGCAAGGCCTCTGAGTAGTCCTCTCATAGGAAGACGCTTAGATGAAACTGATGCTGAAAAGGAAAAAAAAATGCTTTGATTTGTTCTCACTATGCACTTTGGATTTAAAAACTAAACAAACAAACAAGCAAACAAATAAGGAGAGCCTTTTCCATAACCAAATACAGACAATATTGACTAAATCTCCTGAGCATATTCAGGCAGTCAGGTCTGCACTGTGATAGCAACCTAGTGAAGGAGAATGCTTTATACTGAAAAGCATGTGGCCCTTTGTGACTCTGTTGTTCCGTTTTTAATGTCTAATGATTCATGGAGGAGGAAAAAAGTCTAAGTATTTATGAATCATGGTGGACCAGAGGGTTACAAGAGAAGTTCGTGTGGGGCTGGCCTCACCTCCTAAGAAATTAGTGTTCTCAGCTTCCTTGTAATGATATGAGCCTTTGCCACCAGAATGATTTACTGTTGCATTACTACACCATGAAGCCAATAGATCAAAACTTGTTTGCTAAAATGTATGTAAAAATCCTGAAATTCCCTATTCTCTGTGTACAAAACAAAACAACAAAAAGTCAAACACTAAGAAACATGTTAGGGGGGGCGGGTGGGGGAAATATTCCTTATATTTATATAAATATATATATAATATATATATTTTGCTGATGCAGTATACAGTGTGTATATATGTGTGTGTGTGTGTATGTGTGTGTACATTTATATACACACACATGCAAACAGTTCCTGGAAGAGAACTCTGAATGCTTTGCTAGCAAAACACTGTGGTGTGCAAACCTAGAACTCAATAGAAAAAAAAGCCATTTATCTGAAGGCTGCGTAGTGGAGAGAGTCTTCAGTTTACCTCATTCTTTGTAGCAGCCCTTGATTTTAACAGGTTTTTGTAATAGGTACAAATAATCCCATACCTTTCTAAGTCCAACTTTAAGTTAAGCTAAAATTCTTTATAGGGTTAATTTATTTGTATATGATTGTAGAAGGTAAGGTCATGTAAAACATTATAATTTGGGGAATCTGACACTATTTAAATTATTGGCAACTGTTGTCTGTTGTACAAAGGCTCTCTTTTTCTACTGGATCAGTCTGTTACATGAATAATGCATTTTCTGCACTTAAGCACACAAAGTTCACTACTAATATCAGTTTATAATATTTTGGCTATCTACAACACTAACTTTGCTCTGCTGTAAAAACAAAATTTGTGTTCTTTTCATCTGTATGCAGTATTAACACATCTCCTTTACCAAAAACCTGAGCAATACAACATTTTCTTTATGTGCTATATGCCTTTGTTTGCTAAAAGCTAACATTTTTGTATTTACTTTAAAGGGCTGTACTAAACCCACAGCTTTACGTTTTCTCCTAGAAGCATTGCAGCTAACCTTTGATTCCGTAATAGTTTTTAAATACTGTATTTCTCTTCTCCACGTTTCTATGCTTTCATATCAGTGCTTAGCTGTCATTCCAGGTGAACACTATAGATGGCCTCCTGTTTGAAATGTGGGGCAGGAGGTTCTTTCTTGGCAACGGAGCTGAGTTTTTCTTCTCTTAGTGAAGTGGCAACCCAGATGTCGCCATCCAGTAGAGTTAGAGCCCCAAGTAGTCCATGCTTCACACAAAGAGAAATGAATGCACAGTTTTTTGAAAACTCAATTATAAATTATAAAATGATCACTTCTGGGATGGGGCTGCCTCTTCAGATATTCAAAGAATAAAATGGAGGAGCCTGACGTGTTTCACACTGGCGTGTTTGACGTTCATATATCTTACTGTTAACTCAGCAGTATTTTATCGTGAAAGAAAACCCCAGTGTCTCGGCTCACTCAGGAGTCAGCAGAAGAGGTGAACCACCACTGTGGTGCCTTCCTTGAGTGTTCCGGGGGAATGTCACACCTTTCCTTCCCAGGGTCAAAGAAACCTTTGGGAAATGACTGAAGAAGACCGTTTTCCCCCAAGTATTATCATGTCTAGTTAATTCTGAGAAAACCACTGGATGTGTTCTATGGACATTTGGGATTGCAGTTCCCATTGTGATTTGATTGGTCCTCAGTCAAATGGACCACTTGGAAGGAAAGTTTTGGTTGTCACCATTAATACCACTGAGATAAAGTGTTAGCAAAGTATGATTCAAATTAATTTATGATATGACCAAGAGCTTTTCTCTTCCAAAAGATGAATTTTATTGTAAATAGTTTCTCAAAATATTTTTAACTGGATCATGAGCATGGGGAGAGAAAGTTTCTCAGCTGCTAAGAATTTCCCCACTGTTTACTTCTTTCACTTACAGTGGTATTACATATAAGGTTACAAAATGTAAGGTTTTATTTGTATCTATTACCAAACCATTAAACTGTCGTTAATTTCATCATTGTCTTGGAGGTCCAGTGCACAAGGGCTGCTAGGGGAACCCTCCCTCTAACCAGTCGAGCACTCTAACCCAGGATTGAGACTGTCCCATCAAGTAGTATGTGAAGTCAAATCTTCGTACTCTTCCAGACCAAACAATGAAATGGATTCATTCATTTAATTCTATAAATCCTGTAAGTGAAAAGATAGACAACTGTCAGCAGTTGCTTTTTAAAAAGGTCACTATAATAAGTACTACATAGTACAATATTAATTTATAGCAGGAAATCATATCTTGTAAGCTGTATATAAAACACTGTTTTATGGTGCAATCATTTGTCAAACTTTTGTCTGTTACATTGTTTTTAGAGTGTGCGCATTCTTCTCAGACCTAAGAACATCACTGTAAAATCTGCTGAAGACTATTTATAGGTTTTATTTGCACAAGACTTAATTAGTTTGAAATTTTTGGAAGCTCCTATTGAACATGCTTAAACATCTGTAAACATGAAAAATCTTCGATTCATTAAAAGCAAACATTTCAGTATGATTCTTTCCAAAGGTAATCCATGTTCTATGTTGTTAATGTGTGTATGTAATTTTTCTGACTCTTCTACTTCTTATCCTATTTTCTCTTCCATTTGTTTTGTTTTTGAAGAATGGCTCCTCTTTTTTTTTTTTTTAATGTTCTAATTGACCAAAACACTTCATCGGTTTTTACCCTTTTGCCTAAAGCTTTGATATACTGGCTTGATGTTCTGTGAATTTACTGTTTAATCTCTTAAGTAAAATAATAAACAGTCCTGGTGACATACAATCTATTGATTTAGAGGAAAGGCCCTGAAAAAGTATTGGAAGCTAACTTTAGATAGACTCTTAGCTATTATTTCGCATCGTGGGCTTCATGGGAAGAACATGTTGCATTTATTTTGTCTTTATTAAAAGACTACTAGCCACAAGTTACTCTGATTGTAGTAACTGTTTTATCAACCTGCTTTGATCTTCTTTTAAAACTTAAATTTACATTCACAATTCAAAACAGTAAGCTGTCTTTCAGAACTAATTTTTGAAGGATAAAAATATATGAAGGAAAAACATGGCCTGGGTAGGTTGAATTCCCTACACAGGACTTACTAGTTGTATCACCTCAAGAGATTTTAGAGTTTGTGATCAAGGTCTGTATATTACCCCAAATTTTATTAAGAATTGTTTTCTAATTGGTTATAACATTTTTCAATTAATAGTTTCAAAACAAATTGTTAATACAAACTGTATAAAATGAACATAATTTTCTTCACTTGTATTTTTGTTATTGAGCAAGTTTATCAAAATAAATTGTCTACTAAAGAAACTAAAAAGGCTTCTATTGCTTTGAAATAAGCTTTGATTTTAAGATTTTACTTCAGAAGTTGATTTCTTATAGAGGTTTTGCCTATTCACACAGTGACACTGCCATGCCTCTTAGTTTGGTTTTATTAGCATCGTGCAGGGGGGAGGTCTCCCTCTCTTCTTCCACTCCCTCTCCCAGCTCCCTCCTTGGGAAGAGATGCCGTTACTATTCTAGACTGTAGATGGGGCCATAATTACCAGTAAGAAGAGTCGCTCAGCAGTAACAGACCACACATATGTGGCTCTCTTCTGCATCCTGTTTTTATGGACTGGGAGGGGTCCACTGAGCCAAGGCCCTCAAAGCCGTCATCTTGTGTTTCTTTTTTTCTCACACATAGACCTAAGCCATTCATCTTTGCTTCTGTTTCTACTTCATAGCAGGCCAAAGGATCTTAGCTTATAAGGTTTTTAAGTTGGGGTTGAGGGAGAGTACAGAGACCCTTAGTCTCCAGACTCATCCATGTGCTCCATCACAGCTTTATTGCACCTCTCTCCAGGGGTCTTGGGATTATCCCAGCCAAGTAATAGCTAATAATCAAATAAAGCACTGTATTTACTCTTTGCTACTGCTTCTCCTTTTATATGGCCTTTACAGGAGCCTCATGGGAAGTATGAAGATAAAGACAAGATAGGATTTGGACATCCTTGAGTTCTGGATTGTGAAGGCATCTTTTCTTCCTTGGGTGGCCAGTCATCCCCATTTGCCTGAGACTGAGGGGCTCCCTGGGACATGAGACTTTCAGTGCTGTAACTGGGAAAGTTCCCGGCAAAAGGGATGAGCTGATCACCGTATCTTCACACCATCCAAATCTATCCCGAGGTACAACAGATGAGAGGTATTAGAAGAGTTCCATAAACATTAGTGGATAGGTCAGTTGGAAATTGTAATGGTAGACTTCCACTGAACTTATAAGAGAGTGGAAGAAAACACTTTTCCTTCTTTTTGGTAATAATTTAGGGGGAAAAAACAGACTGGCTTTAAAAACAGTAACATGAGGGCACCTGCCTGGCTCAGTCAGTAAAGCGAACAATTCTTGCTCTCAAGGTTGTGAGGTCAAGCCCCACGTGGGGCTTAGAGCTTCCTTAAAAACAACATCAACAACAAAAACCACAATAAAATGAGTCCAAAAACACCTTATTTTGACTTAGTCTGGCACTAGCTCTGTTGTAACCATTGTATGAGAAGATTTTAGGAAAAATACCAAGACTGAAAGGACTGGGTTCCTCTTATGCAAAGTCAGCTCTTCTGGGTCACAGTTACCCAGCAACAAAATAAAAGTAGGTGTTTATAAATGGTATCAAAGATAGAAAGCATAATGCTGTATTATTTTTTTTAGAGTTTTGGTTCTTTTCCCAGGAGGAGATAACAACGGGATGACATTTTCAAGCACATTCAAGTGTGCTGCAAGTCAGCCTCACTTCCACTCACAGACTTACGACCGCCCGAGATTAAATTTCAAGAAGAGATTTCTCATGAGACCCATGAGATTGTAGAGCTGGATGAAATCCAAAAGAGCATGTCCAGTTAACATTTTTCCAGGTGAAGAAAATGAAGGTCAAGGCTACAGAAAAGCACACCGACTTCCCCAGAGTCACACAACCGGCAGAGCACTCGACCCAGGAGAAAACGCCTTTGACAAGAGTCCTTGGGCAGTTGACCCAGGACAGCTGTTCCTCTTCTGCAGCCATCTCAACCAGACTTCCTTCAGCTGATCTCCGTCTACTTCGATCCATCCAAATAACATCTGCCTAAAATAATCTTAACACGAAAGCATATCGTTTTTGTAAGTTCCTGGCATTCCTGCTCTGCAGAATGAGGTCCCATCTTCTTTAACATAGCTTCATGATCTGGCTTCAGTCTGCCTCTTCAGTCTTTTCTTCCCACCACTGTATCTATTTTGTTTTTGTAGTTTTTTTTTTAAACCATTGTTCTATGTCTTTTATTTATTTATTTATTTGAGAGACAGAGAGAGACAGCATGAGCAGGGGAGGGTCAGAGAGAGAGGGAGACACAGAATCTGAAGCAGGCTCCAGGCTCTGAGCTAGCTGTCAGCACAGAGCCCGACGCGGGGCTCGAACCCACAAACTGTGAGATCATGACCTGAGCCGAAGCTGGACGCTTAACTGACTGAGCCACCCAGGCGCCCCTTGTTTTTGTAGTTTTATGGTTTTATTAACACAAATACAATGTGCACATAAGCTGCCTGTCCATTCATTTTCTTCACTTGTGCAGCCTGGCGTTAGTATTGGTGACTCTGACGGGCAGCTGGGCTGCTCTTTCCACAATGGCTTTGTGGCTCTGGGAGGAGACAGTGTCACCACTGTATCTTTTCAAGCCTTACATGGACAAGCCAGCTCTTCTCCATCCTTTCACTACACCTGCTCCTTGTCTTAGTTGTGTCTGCACGACCTCCTCCTCACAGTTTTCCCTAATCCCTCCCATGATTGCAACATACCTCACTTTTTTTGTGCTTTCTCTCTTTATCTGTACCTCTGTAAAAGAACTTCTTTGGGGTGAGTCGAGTGCCTGAATTTGAATCTCGCTTCCAAAATTCTAGCTGTGTGACCCTTGATAAATTACTTAGTCTCTGTGAGCCTTGGTTTTTTTCATCTAAAGAATGGGGCTAATGTTACAGGGTTACTGTTGGTTTAGATGAGAAAGCAAGGAGAATACCGGGCACATAGTAAGCATTCAAATGTTAATTGCTGCTGTTCTTACTTATAAATACTTCTCTATCACTAGATTACAAACTTGAATGCAAGGAAGGTGGCTTTCTCATTTTCCTTAGAGACTTGGCACAGTGCTTACATGTGAACTGAATTATTATAATTAATTTGGGGGCTAAGTTATAATGGCAAATTATGAAACTATATTTGAAAGACCTAATCATCTGTCTGCCAGGGTTATTTCAGTGAAATACTTCGTGAAAGCAGAGGGTTTCCTAGATCAGCCTTTTATAAGTGTAGTTATTTTATTGGTAAATATTTGACTGTAAAATATGCCAGTTCCTTCAGGATTCAAGACCTAAGACCATTACTATTCAAGACCCTTTGTGGATTCAAGACCTTTTACTACTGAGTTCACAGTGCTCTCAGGCTGGTACTAATAGAGAAAGGACCAGGATGACACAAGCACCCTGTTGTTCCCAAGAGAGCTCCGGAGGCTTCTTCAAGCTTCTAGGTCTCAGCTATCTTGAAGCCGTCCATTTGGTATGTTTCACAAAGACTTGGATCTGCTAAGATGGTTTTAATTATTTCCTTTAAGTGGAATGGATTCAAGGATTTGATCTCATTTTAGATGTAGTTATCCCCAATTGGCCATTTTATGGCCCTTCAGTAAATACTGCCATTGCCTTTGGTCACCATTAAATCAATCTCTCTCATCTGTCAAGGCAAGTCACTAAAATAAATGCTGTGGTCTGGCACTCTTTTCATGTTATTTAAATATTTAATTGCCTTAGACAATTCAAGTATTTTTTTTAATGTTTTTTACTTCTTTTTGAGAGACAGCGTGAGCAGGGGAGGGTCAGAGAGAGAGGGAGACACAGAATCTGAAGACAGGCTCCAGGCTCTGAGCTGTCAGCACAGAGCCCTACGTGAGGCTCGAACCCACGAACCGTGAGATCATGACTTGAGCTGAAGTTGGACACTTTAACTGACTGAGCCACCCAGGCGCCCCGCAAGTATTTTCTTAAATAAAAATATTTAAGCTTATTTATTTTGAGAGAGAGACTGGGGGAAGGGTACAGAGAAGGGAAGAGAGAGAGAATCCCAAACAGGGTCTGCACTGTCAACATGGACTCCAACGTGGGGCTCAAACTCAAGAACCCTAAGATCATGACCTGAGTCGAAACCAAGAGTCAGATGCTTAACCAACTGAACCACGTGGGCATCCCTCTTAAATAATTAAGAAAAAAAAAAAAAACCTCATTCTTTTACGTTGCTTTGTTCTGTGGCAAAATGCAAATGCAGTTGAAGAACCAATCAAAGAATATCCCCTCCATGATGCATTATAGATTGTTCTAGAGAAAAAAATAATCCACTTATCTAAGAAAGGTTTGACTACCTCATATTTTACTAATGTCATTAGTAGCCAAGTGACCTCTATTGCAGTGTCACTCCCATTCACACATGCCACTCTAGCACTTCACCTTGTTTCTACTTTCAGGGTCATCGGAAACTTTTTCTTGTCCTAAGTGCTGTTGTGGAGACGGAAGTTACCATAACCCTAAACTGGGGCAGAGGATTTTTTCTTTTTACAGGAACACATCTGTAGAATTAAAAAAAAAAAAAAAAGCCTAAGAAAGTAAAATCCCTCCTCTACCCATCTTCCGGAAACTACCACTGTTAACAGTTTATTAGGTATTCTTGCAGATATTTTGCTATATTTACAATATAGGTATATAATGTGTGTATATACATATGTGTATATGTATGTGATGGGTATGTCCTGTTCAGTTGTTTTAACAAAAGCAAGACCATATTTTACATTCCCGCCACTGCTTTTTAAATTTATGGTGGACCTCTTTGTTCAGTAAATATAGATCATATGCATTTTTAGTGGCTGTATTATATGTGTGTGTGTGCGCGCACATGTGTGTGTGTTGATTTACTTACTCCCTTGTTGATGTTCATTGTTGTTTCCAAGTTTTTTGCTATTACAAATAATGCTGTTGTGAACTTAGGTCTTAGGTAACAGAAACTTCCCAAATATCATAACTGACATTCTGACTAACTGAAGCATATCAACTACCGTATTAAGGCTGTTCATATATTTTTAAATATTGTGTTTAAGAGATAATGACATCCAATAAGAATTTGGAGAAAGAAACTAACATTAAACTCATGCTATTTTTTTAAGTTTATTTATTTTTGAGAGAGAAAGCACAAGTGGGGTACGAGTAGAGAGAGGAAAAGAGAGAGACTCCCAAGCAGGTTCCACATTGTCAGTAGGGAGCCCAACACAGGCCTTGAACCCACAACCTGCAAGATTATGACCTGAGCCAATGTCACACTTAAACAACTGAGCCACCAAGGAGCCACTGAGGTGCCCTCATGCTGTGTTTTTCCATATGTCCTCTTAATTAATCCCCCTTCTAAGTTAAAGTGGAGGTGGTATTTTATAGACCAGAAAACCATGTATCAGAGGGGTGAACAATTTACCCAACTAGTTACTAGTTGAATCTGGGTTTCAAACCTAGGTTCTCTGACTTCAAATTGAGGACTACCTCTGCTGTCTTGGCTCGTGTAAAGGAAATAAAAATAGTTTGTCCCAGTTGCATGATTTCTTGGCTCAGACATGAACAGCTGAATCTATGCTTTGCTTCTTCTGGATGAGCCATGCAACCAACCATAAAAGGTAGTCCTGCTTAGAAACAACCAATAAATGTAATATATTTTGTTGAGGGGGGGTGTATGTAAGTTATTATTAAGTTGTATTTAATCTTCCATCATTCCCCTCTCATTGTCAGGCTTTCTGCAATCTTGCTACGTGGTAACTTCACTGATTGGTGAACTAGATGATGTTACCCCTTGATTTTACTGTTTCCCTTTTGGGAATTGCACACCCAGGAAAATTTTCCCAAACAGGCTCTATCTGTCCCCTCTGTAGCACTTTAAAAAAAAAAGCCAATAACTAGATCCCTTCTACCTTGTTGACAGGAAATCTACTAATTATTGGTTTATCCTAGGGTTGTGCATGGGTCCATGGCTCAAACATTAAGGCACCCCCTCTAACTTGTTGGGATGAGCACTGGGTGTTGAATGTAAGTGATGAACCACGGGAATCTACCCCCAAAACCAAGAGCACGCAGTACACACTGTATGTTAGCCAATTTGACAATAATTATATTTAAAAATTTAAAAACTTTAGGGGCACCTGGGTGGCTCAGTCGGTTAAGCATCCAGCTTCGGCTCAGGTCATGATCTCACGGTTCATGGGTTCGAGCCCCATGTCAGGCTCAGTGCTGACAGCTAGCTCAGAGCCTGGAGCTTGCTTCAGATTCTGTGTCTTTCTCTCTCTCTGACCCTTCCCTGCTCACACTGTCTCCCTCTGTCTCTCAAAAATAAATAAGAGACATAAAAAAATTTTTTTTATTAAAAAACTTTAAAAATATAAAAAAAAGAAGCCACTTCTAGTCATTTATCATCTGTCTACACTTTTTACTACTGAGACATCAACTATTCCAGGCTGAATGGTGCAGTGGTGCCGTGTCCATCCCACACTTGGAAGTTTGGTGAGCTGGGAAGACTTTCTCCCTGGACTGAGGATCCTTTTGCTCTTAGGCCTTGGCATCTGAAAGCTACCAAACAGTTGGTCCCTAACTCCCTCTGATTTTCAGGTACCTGATCTCTTGACCTCTGTCTCTCTTTTCTCTCCTTTGGCTTCCCTCAGAAGCGTGTTTGCCTAGGACCCATGGCCCCTTCTTTGATTCAGAGCAAAACAAAACAAACCTGCCTTTTCTCAAGGGGCTGATTGCACCCTCTGGCTCCAAGACTGGAAGCAGGAGCCAGATGTGGCCCATCAGCCCCAGTAATTGTTTCAGAAACAAATGAGTCATGTGATCCAAAAGCCAATCCTGGGCCTTTGGAGCCCAGGAGCTCCAGAGAAAGAGGTGCTAAGTTGTGGTGAGAGGAGCTTCGTGCCGCAGGAGTCCAAGTTTTGCAGACCACTCATGAAGAACCTGCCTAAGAATAAAGCCGTCACAGAAGAAAGGAGCTGAGAAATGGAGACGGATTTCTATTAAGATCATATGATCTTTTGGATCAAGCTATGGCCAAAGCCAGAAAATTCCTGGATTTTTCTGTTTGAGCAAATAAATTCCCTCTTTTCCTTAAGCCAGGTTGAGTTGGGTTTGTCTCTTTTAATTGAAAGAATCCTGATACACTCACACTTTCCTCTTGACATTAAACACATCCCTCACCTACAGTGCTCTGACACATCACTTTAATCTTTCAGTTAGTTTAGGATTTTATGAAAGACAGAAAAAAATGTAGACTTTAGGCTACTTCTTGTCAGCTCAACAAAAAGCACCTGCTACTGCCTTAAAATGGGGGAAAGAAAAAAGCAAAATACAACCTAATATCTAAAAAATATGTTGCACAATAATACTGCCTTAGTCACAAAATACCACAGACTAGGTGTGGCTTATAAGATACATATCTAATTAGATGTTAACTAGATTTATTGGGGTATCAGTTTTACAACCTATACATACATCAAATTATGGTGTACACATGAAACTAATGTTATGTGTCATATCTCAGTTAAAAAAAACCAAAGGAGATTTTTTTAAAGAGACTTTTTAAAAAGTTTATTTTGAGAAAGAGAAAGAGTGAAGTAGGGGCAGAGAGAGGGGGAGAGGGAATCCCAAGCAAGCTCTGCACGTGCAGAGCCCGTTGTGGGGCTTTAACTCATGAACCATGAGGTCATGACCTGAGTCAAATGAAGAGTTGGACACTTAACCAACTGAGCCACCCAGGTGCCCAGAAACCAAATGCCAAATTTTAAATGCTAAAGACAAAATCATCAAAATCTCTACTATATGCTCATTCCAACAAAAGAATTAAGACTAATAATGGCACATTTATTAAGAAGTTAAAAAAGCTTTGAAATTCATTTTTCCAGATTTGGAGAAAATCAATGAGGTAATTTTAAGCTTGCTGTGGACTTAAGGAAAACCTTTGTTTCTTAGAGTACTTTTAAAATAAAACCCCTGGATTCATACATTTTACTTTTGTGTCTTTATCTTACAGAAATGAAATCTCACAATGCACAAAGAGGTAAAACAATGTTCACTGCATCATCGCTTTAAAAAATTTTATTTCCCATAGTTCTGGAGGCGGGAAGTCCAAGATCAGGGTGCCAGCGTGGTCGGGTAAGGGTGCTTTTCTGGGTTGCAGACTTCTTGTGTTTTCGCAGGGCAGTAGGGGCCAGGGAGCTGTCTGCCCTCCTTCATGAGGGCACTAAACCCATTCATGAGGGCTCTGCCCTTACGACCTAACCCCCACCCATAGGCCCCAGATCCTAATATCATCACTTTAGGGGGGAAGTTTCTAACACAGGAATTTTAGGGAGAACACACAGTCAGACCACAGCAAATGGTCATTTAAGAAGAGAGACCTAACGGCCTAAGTGTGTATTCCATAATAATGGAGCTTCAAAATACATGAAGCAAAAAATAGAATTAATGGGAGAATTAGGAAATCCCACAATCAATGTATTTTGGGTAATGGTACCAGGCTACCATTCCTACATAAAGACCAGAAGTGAGTTGACCCTGATTGGGTTCCAAGGACATAAGATAACAAAGACAAATTCCTGTTGTGCTCTAATCCCTTACATGGGGACAAAATGAGCTACATGCAGTCTAAGGAGAGCTGAGAATGATGCTCCCACAGCCACACACAGCTTTTCTCTGGTCCTACAGCCTGAAAATCGCACGCTGCTTTATCCATCTGGCACAAATACATCCAGAATATGTGTTTCATGTAAGCTCAAGTAGAAAAAAGCAGTAACAACTGTCCAGGATCAGGTTTTCCTTCTTGTAAAATGTTGAAAATCTCTGTATCCTGGAGTAATGGGAATGGCGAGGGTATTAAACTACATCTTGGGTCTTCATGTCTTCCAAAATGACCTCTCAAAGCTAGCCGGCCCTTTGGAGATCTTACAGGATTTCCAGTAGGATGAGCAGAAGGACCCTCACCGCTTGTTCACAGAGTAGCTATTGGTTAGTTGCTCTCGGCCTTTTCTGACTTCCTCACCTGTCTCTGATCTCCCTCCTCTCCTGCCATGTTGAGTGTTTCCCTCCCAAATGCCACACTACTCTCAACCCGTGACAACTCTGCCCACAGTCACTAGGGGTAAGTAAACCATGTCTATTTTGAGGGGTTTTATTGTTTCCCATCTGGCCTAAAGGAGCCACTGATAGTGTCAACATTGGAAGAGGTTCAAAACCAAAACATAACAAAAAACAAACAAAAAAAAAACCATTGGAAGAGGTTCTGTGCTGTATGATCATTACAAGTAGCACATACTCTAAATGATAAAAGTAAAGGTTCAGAAAGTGAAGACAGTGATTTGAGAAATTACCTAGATGAGCTAAGTAGATAGAGATCTCCCAACCTCTTACAAGCTAGTTCACATTGAGTACATCACTTCATCTCTCTTGACATCCATAAAAGGAGTTGAAGAGGTCCCAACTATGGGCCAAGGGCTGGTTACATCACAGTCACCTGGGATCATTGTTAGAGATTCCTGTTCCACACTCTACCACAATTCTGTGTCTGTGTCAGTCTCCCAAATGCGAATGTATGTATGTTTTCTTAGCAAACAACTCGTGGGCACCTGGGTTTGGGAACCACTGCAGTAGATGGTATCTTCTCACTCTAAGAGGTCGGTGAGCCCACAGCTGTATTAGTCAGGTTTGGGTGGGGGTGAGGGAACACCAGGCCTCCCTCAGGATCTGTGTTGGGGGGACCCCAGGGGATCTGAGGAGGAGACAGTTCCCACCTTTCACGCCTGGGCTGGTGCCTGGCAGGCTCTCTGCTATCTGTCTTCAGTTCCTACCACTCAAAGGCAGCATGTAACCTGGGCTCTACTGGTCTAAACCATAGTTTTCTGCTGACCCAGAAGTTCTAGAAATAGAAAAAAAAAAAAAAAGTCCAGACTCTGCTTCCAGGCTTTTGTAAAGGTGGAGAAAAGCAGAGTAC
The DNA here is from genome assembly GCF_006229205.1 of Suricata suricatta. Lineage (NCBI taxonomy): Eukaryota > Metazoa > Chordata > Mammalia > Carnivora > Herpestidae > Suricata > Suricata suricatta. The sequence goes on from NC_043707.1 coordinate 15,902,675, forward strand.
CTGGGAGAGGTTGTTATCGACGACAAAGAGGTAATGTCCTCCCTGGGGTGAGGGCGGGTTTTTATTCCCACCCCCGTCCCTGCCTCAGGCTAAAGTGGTGCAGTCTGTTACCTTGGAGACCAGCTAACACTTCCAGGCAGGGCGAGCTTCACTGTGGACTTGCTTGGAGGAGCTTAGAGCAAGTGGGAGCCAGGAAAAGCAGAGACCTCTCCTTCTCTCCCAAAGATGGAGAAATAAATGGAGAAATGCAGGCGAGGGTGAGTGTCACAGGGTTGGCAGGGTGGTAAGAGAGGGCGAGGCACACTCAGACGCTAAGTTCGGAACCGAGTGAGAAAGGTTTAGGGACCCTGGGCCGTTGGGCCTCAGCACCCTGCAAGCCAGGCACTGTGCCAGGTGCTGGAGATGCAACAGTGGACAAGGAAGGAGCCAGGCTGCTCGGGAGAAAGACCGTGACAATTTGGTATGAGGCAGCCCCAGGTAGGCGGCAGTAGGAGGAAATGATTTCCTTCTGGGGGCTGGAAGGCAGCAAATGGGGTTCAGAAAAGACTTGCTGGGTTTTCTTGTCAAGTAAAAAGGGCAAAGGGCGTTTCTAGTAGGTCCACCTGGGTCAGAAGGGTATAAAGCAGTCAGGTGTATGTAAGTCGGGGTTGCTAGGGGCCATAAAAGGATACGAGACGAGGTGGAGAGGTAAGAACAGGTCTAGGAGGAAGGCAAACCTTTCAAAGAAGGTTCAGCTTGATTATCCACAGGTGCCATGGCAGGTTCTAAACAAGTGAACGACCCTGTACGCTGGAAAAAGTCATTCTGGCAGTAGAATATAAAATGCATTGAATAGGGGCAAGACTTTGGTTATTTGACCATTCAAAATACCCTGGGGGTGGTTTCTTCCTGGACATTTAGGAGGATCCAGCTATGAGCAAACGGGGAGTGAGCTGGAGCTTTTCTTTTATCCACTAACCAGAGCTCTCTCCTTTTGCCCGTGATGCCGGCTCCTAAGGGCCAGTTTACATATTCTCTTCCCCACCTGAGCCCAGTTCCCCAAGGTAATGTGACCCACCTGTGTCTGAACTCTGACCCTGCTGTGAGTGTATTTATTCAAATGTTTTTTTGAGCAGCTACTATGTTCTAGGCACTGATTAAGCGAAAGGGTTCTAGAAATGAACATTAACTAAGTCCCTGCCCTCTTGGATCTTACTTTTATTGAGTTGATGGGTGGGGCCAAACGCTAATGAGTAAATATGGAGCCATTCAGATGATAAACCGGGTTCTGGAGAAAACAAGGCAGGGTGGAGGGGGTACTCTTTGAGATGGGCTAATCAAAGGAGCTGTCTCTATTTAGGTTTCCTTTGAGTCAAGACCTGAGGCTAAGAGCTGTGTCCAGTTCCTCTCTGCCTCCCCAGTACCAGCTCTTTCTGCGATCCCTGCAAATACCCTAAACACATTTTTGCTGAAGTGCTTGAAGAAGGAGCATGTTATTCTAATGCTATTCAACATTTCTATAGTACTCTGTATTTACAAAGCTCTTTGACATTCTCAATTTCCTTTGACCTCCTGACAATTGAGTTGAAGCAGGCCAGGCAGTTACCAGTAACCCCACTCTGTTGAGCAGATTGAAGAAACCCAAGTTCCGGTGCTTTCTAGAACACCATACTGTTTCGTTAGTTTTATGCCGACCACACCCTCCTCCATTCAGCCCACACGCCAGTCACCCCAAAATCCCATCCTCAGGCCTCTGGGTTCATGAAATTGTGAATCACACACTGAAAAGAGGGAGCTGGAGCACTGTGGGGCATCCAGTGTTCTCGAAACATTTCTATTAAAACAGTCTCTGACTCTGGTCTCTCAGCCAGGCGTACTGAAGGAAAGCCATTTGTTTTTTAAACATTTTTTAGCATTAACAACATTGCCACGTTATCGTGGCACTTCCCAGATGACAAAGCATCCTCTCAATAAAAGATTAAAAACCCCAGAGAGAAAAGCAAGTTGCTGAGCCATTATTAGGCTATTTTATTTAATGATTTCATAAGAATACACGCTTTTATTTTTCAAACTGCAACTCCATTTGGAGTTTCTCACTTGCTGTGTCTCAGCCAATATTTTTTTGGTTGCAAGTAACAGAAAACCTAAATGAGTTAGCTTCAGCAGAAAGGTTGGGAATTATAAGGAACAGGGTTTTTTATGGAATCCAAGAGCAGAAAGTGAAGGCAGTTCTCACAGATGCCTGTGATCAACATTTAGAAGTTCAAGAACCAAGGCAGTTTCTTGACCACCTCCTCTCCCTTCACCTCCCCTCCCCCAAATAGTTATTGCCAGTCAGTCCCTGCTCTCACATAACTTACCGTCTAATGGGAGAAAGGCACCAAATTTTTAAAAATCACACTAAAGAATGTTTCATTCTAAACTAAAAATAAGTATTCTAAAAGAAAGCACAGTTCTATGAAAGTTTACATAACACAAAGGAACCAAAAAACAGTGGCAGGGTGAACACTTCCCAGAGGAAGTGACACTTATGTTGAAATACCAAGAATGAGTTGGTAGAGGTATGTGTAGTAGGGAAAATGCTCCAGAGCAAAGACAGCACGTGAAAAGGCCCTGTGGTTAAAGGAACTATATACCATTCCAGGAACTGAAGGGAGGGGTTGTGGAACACAGAGGCAGGGGGGAGCAGGGGTGAAGTGAGAAAGCTGGAGAGGTACAGGTGGGCAGCAGCCAGATCACGCAAGACCTCAAATGCTATCACGAAGACCTTAGTCTTCATCCTAGAAATGAAGGTAAGCCTTAGGGAGAAGAGGCATTATGACATTAAGTTTGTTTTTATTTCTTTTTGAGAGAGAGAGAGCGCAAGTGAGAGCATGAACAGAGGAGGGTCGGAGAGAGAGAGGGAGACACAGAATCTGAAGCAGGCTCCAGGCTCTGAGCCAGCTGTCAGCTTGGGTTTGTGTTTTTAAAAGATCACTCTGACTACAGTGAGAACAGACAGGATGGGGAAGGGGGGCCGTTCTGAGAGGATGTAGAGGCCAGTGAGAGTCTACTGCAGTTGTCTGTGGCAGAGATGACAGTGACCTGGACACAGAATGTCACTGGAGACAGATAGGTGGAGTGATTTGAGAGGGGAAAGTTAACAAGATTAGGTGATGGATTGGATGTGGGGAATGAGGCATCGGGAGTAATTCCTAGGCTTCTGACCCACGTGAATAGATGGAGAGAGGCTCTGTTCTCTCAGCTGGAGAACAATGACCTACAGGTCGGTAGGGAATAAGTTGATTCAGTCTTGGACACGTTGAGTCTGGGGTACTTCAGGAAGAAATATCCAGTGTTGATGAAAACACGGGTCTGCAGTCAGAGTGGGAGGTCTGGATTTTTGACATACAACTTGGGAGTCGATGTATGCAGGTGGTAGTTGAAGCCACGGGTAAGGGTAAGACCACCTAGGAAAAGCGGATAGAGAGAGAAGGGAAGAGAGTGCACAATTTAGCCTCAAGGAACTCGGACTTAAAATGCTCAGGCAGAGGAGAGCAAGGCTGGAAGGATCAGGCAGGGAGGGTAGAAGAAGGCAGGAGAGAATGGCCCTGGGGAAACTAAGGCAGGCAACAGCCCCTTACTCCTCTTTATCTGAAGACATGATTTTCCTGCTTCTAAATGTACATGATGGCCCCATAGCTCTTCTCCGAATTCTCAGGGAGGATCTGATGAGCCCATCTTGTTCCGGTCCATGCTGACTCCGCGGGGAGGAGTTGCTGCAGGGTCACCTCTCTGAGTCAATGCAGTTCGCAAAGGAAAGAACTCAATCTCATCTCAGTATTTTCCCCTTCTTAAAGTCCTTATGGTCCCTCATTGCCCTCTCCACCCAGTTCAGCCTTCATCATGTTCTTCACGTGGCCACCTCTTTTCTGTCCTTCAGAAGGTCAAAGTTCAAGACACCTGCGCTGACCACTTTAGCTATCCAAAAATAGACTTCTTCTCTGATTAGACTCTATCATATCATCTTGTTCACATCCTTCCTAGCACTTGCCACATTTCTGTATACTCTATATTAAAATTTTTTCTGATGTTTATTTTTGAGAGAGAGAGAGAGAGAGAGAGAAACCGTGTGAGTGGGGGAGGGGCAAAGAGAGGGAGACCCAGAATCTGAAGTAGGCTCCAGGCTCCAAGTTGTCAGCACAGAGCTGACATCTGTCTCCCCCTCTAGAATGTAAGCTCTGTGAGGCAAAGACAAATGTCTAGCTCAGTGGTTCTCAACTGGGGACAACATCCATGAGATGTTAGGCATGTCTAGAGACTTTTTTTTTTAAGCGTATTTACTTTTTGAGAGAGAGCATGAGCAGGGTATGGGCAGAGAGAGCAGAGATCCCGATGCAGGGCTCAAACTCATGAACCATGAGATCATGACCTGAACCAAAGTTGGATGCTAAACCAACTGAGCCACCCAGCCACCCATAGGGTCTTTTTAAGTTTTATTTAAGTAATCTGTACACCCAACATGTGGCTCAAACTCATGACCCTGAGATTAAGAGTTGCATGCTCTTCTGACTGAGCCAGCCAGACGCTCCATAGAGACATCTTAGTTGTCACAACTTGGGGGACAGGAATGTTGTTGGCATCCAGTAGGTCGAGGCTTAACAGCATCCCACAGCCTCACAACCAAGAATGAGCCTGTCCAAAATGCCAAAAGCTGAGAAGCCTCTGTGACCTTGTTCACCATCATATCCTCAGCACCTAGCACAAAGCCCGATACCTAGGAGGTGTTCACTAAGCGCTTAGTAAATGAATGAATGACAGAAGAATTGAGTTGACTATAGATACACCAAGGCTGTTGTCTCTGTGCTGCATTTATCTTTCTCTTTACTGGTATTCCTTTTCTCCCTAGGAAAATAAGGATTGGGTGTTTTTATAATGGCTACACATACTAGTCATGCCTCCCATGGTCAAGATAATACATTTCTGGAAAACCACTGGTAAGCATCTTTGATTTTTCAAATGAAAACTATAGCAACAGAGTTTTGTTCAAGGCAGTTGGTGGGGGGAATACTTGTCTTGAAGCGAGACTGGATACATGGTCATGGCATCATCTTATGCCCAGTGGCTTCAGTTTCCTCATGACCAGAATGATAGAATAAAATGTCTTATGAACCTGAAGTCCATCTTTTATCAGGACTCTACAAGCATCCCTTCCGCTTACCGTACAGAAATGAAAAGGTCTCTGGAGATCCTGACAATGTGGAGTCAAATGTCTAGTGCAGGGACATTGATCAGTCATTCACTGTGTGTTTTGTAGCATGAGGAGAAACAATGCCAGAGACCCAAAGAAGCACTTGGACCAGAAGGATATCCATGGACTTGGCCAAAATCCAGACAGTGGGCTACTGGTTACACATGTTAACCAGACACAGGACTTACTGGTAAAAACCATAGTGCTTTAACTGAGTCCCAGTGCTTACAAGTCATAGTCAGGGAATGCAGAATATGCTCTTTCTTTCTTCACAGAGAATGTTGGGAGTAAAAAGATGATTAGTAAAACATCTCTAATCCTCTGCCTTTATTTGTTTGTTTGTTTGTTTTACAGAGACAGTGCAAGTGGGGGCAGAGAGGGCTAAAGGGAGGGAGGGAGAGAGAGAGAGAGATAGAAAAAATCCCAAGCAGGCTCCACATCCAGCATGGAGCACAACCCTGAGATCATGACTGAGCCAATAGCAAGAAACACATGCTTAACCAACTAAGCCATCCTCTGCCTTTAGAAATGATAGGAATCTCTATGCTTTTATGCAAAATTGTATAGCCTTCTTGGCCATATCATTAAATTTTCAGGGGTAAATGAAGACTATCTATCTTAAGAAAGCCTGAAGACTAAGGAATGTAATTCAAAATTCCCCTTTCGGGGCGCCTGGGTGGCTCAGTTGGTTAAGCGTCTGACTTCAGCTCAGGTCATGATCTCACAGTCGTGGGTTCGAGCCCTGCGTTGGGCTCTGCACTGACAGCTCAGGGCCTGGAGCCTGCTTCCAGTTCTGTGTCTCCCTCTCCCTCTGCCCCTCCCTGCTCATGCTCTGTCTCAAAAATAAATAAAACATTAAAAAATATATTTAAAATTCCCCTTTCTAAAATTTGTCTTTCTGTTAGGATTCCCTAAAACCTAGATCCAAAGTGTTTCAGGAAGTGCTGTCAGAACAAGAACATTATGGCAGGAAAGTTAACTTCTAGAATAACCAGAACTGTGGTTTTAGGCTCACTTTTAGGTTTTAGTTCATACCAATCAAGTATTTTCCCACAGTGGTGACTAGACTGTCCTGAACTCAGAATTCACTCTACCACAGAAACTGTTGTGATCCGTATTGTTAGGTGCAACCTTGGCCTATAATCATCTACCTAATCCACACAAGAGTTTAAAGATGATATTTTTGAAACGACAATCAGTCAAAAAACATACAGTTTTAAGGCTGGAATTAAACAATTGAGAAAATGGTCCTATTTTACTTTTCTTATATTGGCTCTAATAGGAAAGCAATTTTAATGAAAAGATAATGAGGAACTATCAATACAGTCTTGAGATTCTGGGGGATTCTTTCGATGACTTCAGATGTGAATACAGGTCTTCGCTTCATAAATTTCATATCAAATATGTGACTTTCCAGGTGTACAGGGGCCGCTCATGCGTCAGCCACAGCTGGAACTCTCTATACCTCACAAATGAATAGCTGTGGGAAAGAGGGGCAGGATCACCCCAACATAAAGAGCTGACTACTCTCTATGTGAAGTACATACCTTATTATATGATCAGTATGCCCTACAGTCAAAATCTATAATATCTATGTGTTAATGGCGGGTCTTCAAATATTAATTATACAAAATCCATGTCCCAAAACATGATGAATTATTTCAAATTCAAGTAAAATGGAAAAAAAGGTGAATTCTCAGTCTACCATGCATGGGGTTCTCAAACAGGGAGTCAGTGGAGTCCTGAAAGATGAAGAGAGCGGCATCTAGTGTTCATACAGTGTAAAGCAGGGTTTCCCTAAATGTGAGATGGGGACCATGATTTTAGTTGGTGCTGTTCACGGGGCAGGACATTAATTAGCACAAAATCACATGAGAAATTTATCTATCAGTTCTCCCTCAATTCTTCATTAGAATAGTCACAGTTCAGAGCTAACTTGAGCTTGGATTTGAATCCAAAGCTTGTGTGACTTTGGAAAAACTATTTAAATTCTCTGTAACTCAGTTTTCTTTCTTTTTAATTTTTTTAAAAAGATTTTTAATGTTTATTTTTGAGAGAGACAGAGACAGAGCATGAGCGGGGGATGGGCAGAGAGAGAGGGAGACACAGAATCCGAAATGGACTCCAGGCCCTGAGCTGTCAGCAGCAAGCTCAACGCGGGGCTCAAACCCATGAATCATGAGACCATGACCTGAGTCAAAGTTGGACACTCAACCACCTGAGCCATGCAGGTGCCCCATGTGCCTTAGTTTTCTTATCAGTAAAATGGGGTAATGACAGTAACAACTTTGTAGAACTAAATGAGTTAATGTCTGGACAGTGCTTGCCACATAATAAGTGCTGTTCAAGTGTCTGTTCTTAGTGTTGTTCACACTTCTTTAACACTTGTTAATTTCTTTTTTTTTTTTTTTTTTTGCCAATTTCCTTTAGAAAAAGGGCAGTGAGTAGACTTCAGGCATAGAACTGAGGGCATCCAATGCTATCTAGCTGGAATATAATAGCATTTCATTTTCATTGAGGGGGCAAATAAGGATCATTGTTCAGATCTAGTTTGGTTTTGTTGTTATTGTTGTTGTTTAAGTTTTATTTATTTATTTAGAGTGAGCACATGGGGAGGAGCACAAGCGGGTGAGGGGCAGAGAGACGGAGAGAGAATCCCAAGCAGGACACTGAGATCATGACCTGAGCCGAAATCCAGAGTCGGCTCTTGACTGAGCCACCCAGGCACCCAGTTGTTGAGATCTGTTACCAGAGCGACCTGTGCGGCTGTTTTCAGGAGAAAAAAGAACCTCACCCACTGGGCCAGCATCACAGAGCAAGTAGCTGGAGAAGCCCACACACTGCACTCTCTGCTCTCCTGCCCTTTAGACTTCCTCTTCCTGCGTCCTCTGCCCTGTCTAGTGGGGCTCACTCAGCTACCCACAGAGTTTTCAACCCCCTGTGCTCCACCCCACCCACTACAATGAAAGCCCTGACAAAAACAAGCCCAAGCAGCACCCACCTAGGGTTCAAGCAGGTGCCAGGGGGATGGGCACAGCCATTCTTTGAACGTAGATGGGGGTCTCCGTGGGATAAACAGCGTGGAGACCTACTCATCAGTCATCAGATGCTACAGGGCAGTTTCTGTCACAGTGGGACTGAGCCGGCCTCCCGTATGGTGCGGCTCCACACCCCAGGTGAGTTATGGCCAACTCTGGCAACATTTGCATCCTAGCTTTATCACACAAACAACAGTGATCGCGCTGGAAGCCCTGTTTGAACCAGGCCTTGAACACCTATCCAGCCCCTATTCATGTCCCCTTACACCAACTGCAGTGGCCACCTTTCTGCTCCTCAAACACTCTGACTCCTTCCCCGCTCCATGCCTCTCCTTGGAATGTGTTCCCCAGCTATGCATAGGGCTGCCTACTTGACCTCCAGGTCTTGGCTCTCGGAGACCTCCTCTGATCCCTGCCCCAGCTGAAGTGACCTCCCCATCTCCACCCTACTCACTGTCTATCACATTCCCTGCTCCATTTTCTTACTAGAACTGTTCCTTTGTGAAATTATATACATTGATTTCATTTCTTCTCTGCTGTCCACCTACCCACTCTGGAGCGTAAGCTCCAGGAAGGCAAGAACATTTCTATCTTGTTCGCACTTCAGCCCTACCACCAGTGACCATGCCTAGTGCATGGCAGGGCTCAGGAACACCCACTGGGGAGAGGAAGAAATGCCTCCAGGAGAGGCTGATCAAGGCCAGATGGGCTCGAAGCCTCTGGTCCGTTTTCGCCACCTTGTGGTTCCCAGAAAGCATCACCAATGTTGAATGCTTGCCATGAACAACTTCAGCGCCACCACCAAGGCCACCACCCAAATCCTGAGCTTGGGACTATGTAACTATGTCACTAGGTATAAACAAGGGGTATAGTCTTTTTCATGGCCAGACTCCTATAGTAATGAGGAAATTCTATATTTAAAACTTTTACCTGCTGCTCCTGTTTCTTCTGGACTAGACAGGATAAACCCATTAGCCAACAGATGTTTGTTGAGGACCCTTCAGAATGATAGAAGGCAAAACTCATACACTTGGAAAGATACAGAAAATCCAAGTGTAGAAATAAAGACCACCCAAGTGAGAACAGAGGCAGTTTATTCAGACCTTGCTCTAGCAAGGGAGTCAGCCACCATCTCTTGTGTTTGGC